>NW_023144630.1:6977245-7102255 GCF_012932325.1 Thrips palmi | reverse complement strand
CGATTTTCCAGCAACTAAAATACTAACGTTGGGCGCATAAGCTGCATGTAAACACGAGCCGTGCACTCTAAATGTCTAAAAGCTGTTTTAGGGCTTACTTGAGCTCTCCCATTGGAGTACCATATTCGTGTTGATCCGTCTCAGAGCGCCCGACCAAGAGAGGATAGGCAACCCCGCGTACTCGCATGCTCTACGGGCGGGCCCAACCTGCCGGCGCTCCCTTCTCGCTTGGTCAGTGCTAGGGTTGACAGCGCTGCACAGTGGGCCAGAAGACCAGCGCAGGCGGCCAAAACTCAAGACACGATTTGACCCCCAGAGTCGCTGAACAAAACTCGAACCGAACGTGTGACCTCACCAATGAATTCCTCGTTCGGAGAGCAATCCATTGGTGGAGTCGCACGTTTGGTTCGAGTCCCCTTTAACGACTGTGGGTCTCAGAACACGCCCGCGATTTTGACCACCTCTACCGGTCTTCTGGTCCATTAGCGCTCTTTTCTTGTACTCGCCCGAAATCAACAAAAATTACGAAACCGACTAGCAGGCCCCGGTGGAAGGGCCATGTGCCCCCACCCCTTTTTCATAAAAAAAGAATGATTTAAAAAATAAACACCATAATGTAACCAGAACGTGGGTAGAAACCAAACTTTGCTCAAATAAAATACACTTGTTACCAGTGAGAAGCAAACCATACATTTATTTTGTCATGGAAATTTCACCATTGTTGACTAAGCCACCAGCTTAGTTTTGTAAACAGAGAACAAACACCTGATACCAGTAAAAAGCAAAAAAATGTATGAGTAAACAGCAAAAAATGTATTTTTTAATGAAAAATCCACCAGCATTCAGCAAGCCACTAGAACTTAGTTTTGTAAACAAAAGAAACAAAAGTCCTCAACTACGAACTGCCCTCCATGTGCATTTCTCGTTGAGTCATAAAAGCATCTCAAAAACGCAGAAAAAAAAACTTTGAACACACGATTGTAATTGGAGACGTTCTAGAATAACCGCCCATTTCTCAGCGACTCTTCAATGCGCCTCAGTTCTTCGTCGTCCTCGCGCTGGTAGCGCTTAGCCTTCTCGATCATTTCTTCAATGTCCTTGTCACTGAGATGCGCTTCCTTCTGCGTGATCTTGACCTGGGCCTGCTTCTTGGTCGTGGGCTCCACGGCCGTCACCGTCAGCAACCCGTCCGTGTCGATCTCGAACGTGACGTCGATGCTGGACTGGCCGGCGGGCCTGGGAGGCACGTCCACGACGAACTTCTTGTTAAGGCAGTGGTTGTCCTTGACGAGGGGGCGCTCGCCCTGGTACACCTGGACAAGCAAAACATCGTTAGAGAGAGCAGGTGGATGGCACAGAAACGCATTTACGCGAAACGAAAGTGGGGAAGCATCTATCTACACGCTTAAAAACCTTACGAAGAATTTTGAGCACACTTAATACGAACTAATTAACTTAGTTTAATAAAGAAATAGTTAATAACGAAGTATTTTTTTGCTCATGCTCAAAATACTTTGTTATAACAAGCTGCTTTTCTTAGCAAGGCCTGAAATAAACTGAAATGTTTTCTCAGAGTAGTTTGTTTGTCCCGTTCAATTCACTACGTTTCTGTAAAATTGCGAGGTAGAAATGCTTACATCGGATCCACATTGCAGCTGGTTATGCTGCACGGTGAAGTATCTCTGCGTGTTCTTCACAGGAACTGGACTGTTCTTCTTTATCAGAGAAGAAAATCTTCCGCCGAGAATCTGGACACCGAGAGAGAGCGGGGTCACATCCTTGAGCTTGACCAGGTTCTCCACGAACTTGTCCCCCGACAGTGTGGCGGCGTGCACCGCGGCGCCGTAGGCCACGGCCTCGTCGGGGTTGATGGACTTGCGGGGCTCCTTGCCGAAGAGGGCGGCGAGGGAGGACACCACCTTGGGGATGCGCGTCGAGCCGCCCACCAGCACCACCTCGTCGATGGCAGCGTGGCTCATCTGCAAACAGAAGGGGAATGCCACTGTAAAACTAAGTACGGAGAACTCCAAACTTCCTGGAGCGGAGTATTTCTCCACGCCACAGTGGGCCAGAAGACCGGTCATCGTCATCGGTGGAGGCGGTGAATCCCCGACGCGTTTTGAGCCCTAGAGTCACTAAACAGCACTCGAACCGAACGTGTGACCTCACCAATGGATAGCTCTCTGAACGAGGAATCTATTGGTGGGGGTACACGTTCGGTTCGAGTCCGTCAAGCGACTCGGGAGCTCAAAACGCTTTCTAGAGTAGGAGACTAGTTTTTCATATAGGTTTTTTGTGGTGCAGATGAACTTTCAGAACGATTTTAATACGAGAAACCGCACATTTTCCACCAATTGGTTCAAAATAACGTAAAAATATGTACGAACATCTGCTCAAAAACCTCAGGTCTCTCGCAAAATTTGTGCAGCAACGTTTAGAGAGTGCTGCAACGGACCGTCACGCCAGATGACCCACCTCTGCGTCGGCCAGGACCTCGTTGGTGATATCCACGGTCTTCTTGAACAGGTCGGCGCACAGGTTCTCGAAGCGCGCCCGGCTGATCTTGGTGTTGTAGCCGATCTGGTGACGGGTCAGGAACACGGAGATTGGAGCCTCGTGGAGGCTGGACAGCATGCGCTTGGCCAACTCGCACGCCTTGCGCAAGTCCTGCAAGCTCTGCTTGTCCTGCAGGGCCGCGAGGTCCACGCCGTGCTGTCTGCGGATCTCCTGGGTAAAACAAAAGGAAGAGGTCAGAGCCGGATCAATATCTACCATAAAATTTCAGGAAAGTACGCTACAAACTTTTTATTTACGTCGATCGATCCACACTAGAGAAAGCAGCCGTTACAAGCCTCACAAGCAAAAGTACCTTGCTACATCTAAGAATTTTCGGCATGCATAGGATAACAAACAAAACCTTCGTGACAAACTAGATGGTTTGAACATCACATGTGCTAAGAATACTTCAAAAGGTTTTAAGCGTGCAGTGACTAGTAACACGTTGACTTCTTCTCGTCTCGGCGCCTCTCCGAGCGCCTCGCTTATCAACGAGTGGTGTACCGCCACCGCGCTCGCCATCCGACACCTACACCGGAAGCGGCCTCGCGGACGACTCACGGCAGGACGTAGCCGTCCAGTGGCAGGCCCAGACCCGGCCGGCAGCGCAGGCGGCCAAAACTCTAGACGCGTTTAGAGCACCAGAGTTGCTAAATATGACTGGGACTGAACATGTGTTCCCACCAATGGATTCCTCGTTCGGAGAGCAATTCATTGGTGGGGACACACGTTCAGTTCGAGTCCCATTTAACGACTCTAGAGCACAAAACCCGTCCGGGATTTTGGGCGCCTCCACCGGTCTTCTGGCCCACTGTACCCCGTCCCCAATCCGCGGGAACTCACCTCCACGCAGTAACACACGAGACGCAAGTCGAAGTCCTGTCCGCCGAGGTGCGTGTCTCCGCCCGAGGCGAGAACCTTGAACTCACTGCCCTCGATGACCATGACGGACACGTCGAAGGTGCCGCCGCCCAGGTCGTAGACGAACACCGTCTTCTTCTTGGCCGACTTCTTGTCCAGGCCGTAGGCGATGGCGCCGGCCGTGGGCTCGTTGATCATGGCCACCACCTCCAGCCCCGCGATCCTGCCTGCGGAGGGTGGAGGGGAGGGAGATGTAGTGGAAACACTACACTACAAGCTTAAAAGTACACAGAGCACAGTGGGCCAGAAGACCGGTGGAGGCGGCCAAAATTCCAGACGCGTTTTGAGCTAGTCGCTAAACAGGACTCGAAGCGGACGTGTGACTCCACCAATGGATTGCTCTCCGAACGAGGAATCAAATGATGGGGTCACACGTTTGATTCGAGTCCTGTTTAGCGACTCTGGAGCTCAAAACGCGTCTGGAATTTTGTCCGCCTCCATCGGCCTTGGCCCTCTGTGCATAGTACGCTGGTGGGTTTTGACCTACCGGCGGCCCTGGTTGCCTGCCGCTGCCGTTCGTCGAAGTAGGCCGGCACTGTGATCACGGCCCTGTTGACTGGCTCGCCCAGCGCGCCCTCTGCAGTTTCCTTCAAGTTCCGGAGAACCATCGCACTGATCTGGAGAAGGCAAAAACCCAAAAACTGTACTTGACCGCATGCACACTCACACAGGATTTAAAAGTCTACGAAGCATCGCTCCATTACGAGGAAATAGGAGGCATTGTACCATCAACGAAGAAATGCTTCGTATAATGTGAGACAAAATCCTTGGTAATTTCTTTACGATACGAAGCAATTCCATGAAGCCTTTAAACAAGTAGATGCACCAATAAAATTTATTATTTTCTTTTACCACGCATTAATCAGTTTGCACTGAAAATCAAGCGCAACAGGCATGGGGGAGTTGCCTGGTCTGTTCCTATTTCAAGGCTAACAACTTCAAGCGTAACTTTGTGCTCGTAACTATGAATACAGTTACGTTTAAGTTACACCAACGTGCTTCGTATAGACTATTTTGAGTCTGTCAGGCGCCTTAATCATCTTAGATAACTTGCAAGTTTGTAGACTTGTCTCACCTCCTCCGGGGCGAAGGTCTCCTTCTTGCCACCGACGTCCACCCTGATCCTGGGGGCGCCCTTCTCTTCGAACACTTCGAAGGGCCAAGACTTCCGGTCGGACTGCACCTTTTCGTCCTTCCAGGGCCTGCCGATCAACCGCTTGGCGTCTACGATACGAACAAGGGAAAATGGCTCTCAATTTCAGTGTACAGAGTTTTGAATTCCACATGAATATCTGATGAATTTCGATGTATTTCGACAAAATTTTCAATAATTTGTATATGAGTTTCATTGGTTCCTAAGATTTTTTATCGAAATTCAACTCACTCATGGATTTTGAAAGGATTTGACAAAAATTCGGGAATGACCATGAATTACAGTGTACAAATTTTCTGGAGTTGCTTCACCTCGGGAACAAACGTTAACGTCCTGAGAAAATTCTTTTATGGTTTGCTGTCGTTTACCAAGATGCCCCTGTACCAAAAAGCCAATTTTTTTTTAAAAAAATCGTGGTGTGGGTTATTCTATTTGATGTCCATGAGAATGGGTTGCTGGCAATGTCTTCGACTGTGGCAAGTGTGCACCGCACCACGCTATCGCTTCAAACCGTCCGCGCCTCGACCCGGTATCTACCGTTCCATTCCCGCAAGTTTTCTTGTCGTAAAAACAGCCTTCTGCGCAGAGCCGAAATTTTACATTTATATACCGCTAGGAGCTACCACGTCAATTTGAAGCGTTGTTTCCAAAGGCACAAACCACAAATCGTTCAAGCCATACTGACTCCTATTTTCAAACATAATATCGAGTGACATGTTGTGAGAAATTATGGCTCTGCCTGAAGTATAGATGGGATAATCCGTGAGATGACCACTTCTAGTTTCTGATCCCCTCCCGCCCCGCCTGCAATCGGTAAATTGATCAGAGCCGATCCAGGGAACTTACCGTAGACCTGGTTGGAGGCCGGCAGGTCCTTGGCCGCCTCCCCGACGAAGGACTCGCCGTCCATGAAGCCCACCACACTGGGAGTGGTGCGGCTGCCGTTGTCATTGGAGAAGATTTCCACCTTGCCCCTGCGGTACACGGCCACCACGGAGTAGGTGGTGCCCAGGTCGATGCCCACCACGGGGCCATCGCCAGACGGCTTCATCACCACACCTGCGGACAGCAACAATAAAAGCTGTTCAATTTCACTTTGGGGCACTTCAAGACACCCCAGCGTTACGCTGGGTCTGACCCACCATCTCACCCCCACCCCCTAACAGCCTAAACGTTACGCAAGGTTTCTCAGATAACAACATTAATTACCCGTATTTAACGTATGGCCTTCTAAAATGCGCTCTCATATTGAAAGTAGTTAGCGTAACGTTAAGCTGGCTTGGATCCCCCGCCCACTCTTGTAATGCAGCGTTGCGCAGATCAGAGGAAATTGGGAGTGTAGACACACACTTCCGGCGGCCTTTAACGATGGGGCAACCACTCGTGACATCTTGAGTCCACTACAGCCCCCGAAATCTTTAGAAATCTGAAATCTTCCCCAAAGAGGCAAAAAAAAAAGCACATCATAGGTGCAAAAATCCGTCGAAATCTCTTCAATACAGAATACTAGTAAACCCCAAACATAGACAGTACCAGACATCGGTATATTCCGATTTTATCTATCTAGAAATTTAGAATGGTGAACGAACACCATGAACACTCCCCAACAACAAATAAACTCTAAAAGGCGTCTGTTTCCAGTTCTTCGTCTACTTCTTCATCCTGGGTTCTGCTACAAGTGTCTATTTGTCTGCCGAGAAAACAACGAGAACTAGCCACTGGACTCACCCTTCTGCGCCATTCTTCAAGGATTCGCGGTACGAGCACTAAAGAACACGTAGGACACTATAAACTTCCCTGAGACTCGAAAACGCAACCTGCCTGGCCGAGAACACAACTTCGACTAGCGGCAACGCTGGCTCTGGCAGAGCACGACGCGACACCGGGCGAGACGAGTGACGACTGAGCAGTGCCCCTCCGCTCCCCTGCCCCTTCCCCCAAGCGAGCCCCGCGCAGAGTATTCCCCTCACAGTATTCCCCTCGTCGAGACGCTTGCGCTGCACAACTCGATATCCATAGCACCAGCTCCACTGCCGTTGGCCCAGACAAAGAGTGTGACGGACTCTGTGTGTTTTCGTGCTTGAGGAAGAAAAACTTCAAGATTTGAAGGTAAGGGAAGCTTCTTCTCAAAGCCCGGGGTGGGTGGTCCGAGCCACTGGACCAGTCGCGTCTAACAGATCGAAGAACGAGAGGAATGAGGTCAGAGATTAGTTTGGGAGGCTGAAGTTATCATTTCGATTCACACTGGCTGAGTTTTGGCTTCGTCTCGGCGATCATTTCGATTCACACAAGCTGAGTTCCGCCTTCGTCTCCGGTGAATCATACGCTTCTTCTTCACGCTAGTAAGTACTGTAAGGCGCTTTTAGTAATTCTTCCTCGACTCGAGAGCAGGGGAATCAGAAACACCGGAAATAGATCATTTGAGGGTAGATGTTGCAGTCCTCACATGACTATAACTGAGGCAAACTTTTTCAATAAAGGAAGCGAAAGACTCGAGGCTAATAACAATTTTACCCATTCAGTCCTCATACTGCTTCCGGTTTCTTGTTTCTCTTCTTAGTTTGAAAATTCCTAAAACGCAGCTACTTGCGTCCATTTGAACCGGATTTCCCTGCGCAGTTGAAGACCGGAAGTTAAAGAGTCCGCAAACGGAAGTAGGTATTGATTCCTTAACTCAACCGAACCTCGGTTGCATTCATTTCTCTACATGTGAAATCGGCGACCAGCTTTGCTGGAGTTCATTTCGTCTGGTCCCATGCTGCCCCGAAGTGCCCCGGCGATACTGTCAAACTTTGTCATTCTAGACCTCAACAGGCTATTTCGTTGCATGTTCCACCCGGAAATTCACACGCACCGGAAGTTCAGCCCATAAGAGACCTCCCCTCAAATAGGTAGCGCCTACCCTTGAAGACAGAAGGCTTCATGATTGGTCGGTGTTTGCTGACTTCCGGCCTACTTGTTCCAAGAAGGGATTTCAGGGGCTCGAGCTAAATGGTCCATCACATACGTACTATTTTCGGTACTTCCTGGCATGGCTCCTGTCGGGTCGGGTACCTTCACGCACCTCACCATTGCCCATGTCGAGTCTCTATCCGGAAGCACCTCCCGAAGAGTTTATTGTTCTGTTCTTCCTCATTTGCAAATCAGTCCTGCGTAACACCCTGTTACGCAGGCTTTTACCTCACGCTTCCTCTGGGGGTTTTCACTGATGGTCTCGGGGGCTAATCGTGCATATTATCAATAGGTGAGATCAGGCATGTCAGGTTGAGTTATTGATACGCGCCGGAGGAGTTTCGTACCAATCTGACGCGTGGATAACTATTTTTATAAAATTCAATGTCTGACTTCGGGTTGGGTTCTTCGTTTCGTTGACACATCATTGTTTGTCTCATGCGACGTGTTGTTTCCACTATGTCCCGCGGTTATTTTGACCCCAATTGTTCTTAATCCTTACGACGTCTATATGTTCGCAGTAGTGATCCTTTTTCTTTCACATGTTGAACCCCACTGGAAAAAAGACATTTTATTTTCTGAAAACCAAAAAAATCCAAAAGTGTATTTTCACTTTTTTCAAAAATTTGTTTGCGGGGGAATTTTAAAACCCGTTTAAAATTTTTTTTAAATTTCCTTTTTAATTTTCCCAAAGGGTTTTTTACCTTTTTTTACCGCCCCAAAATTTTCAAATTTAAGGGTTCCCTTTTAAATCGAACCAAAGGGGGTTTCGGTTTAAAAAAAAATTTCTAAACCCAAACAAAAAAGTAATTGGGGAAGGGTTTTAAAAAGGGGCAGCCGTACTAGGTCTCACTCATGTCCTAGAGTCCGAAGCTTTTGTCTGATCTCACAGCGGCTTCAATTCTCTTATTTTTCTGTCGCTGCAGTTGCAGTTCGAACTGAGATCTCGTGAAGTCAGTGACGCTAATTAATACCCATCGGAGCACACATAATGTATTTGTACAAATTTCTAGACATTACAGCTTATTGTGCACACGAACTTTTCGTACAAATTTGTACAACAATTTGAACAATTTTGTCCAAAAATGGCGAAAAAGTTTGCAGATTTTCGTGCGGAAAAGTGTGCAGATTTTTGTACGAAAATTTACGAAAATTTCGTGTGCACTATAAACAGTGATGTCTCATACAAAATTGTACTGAACATTCAGTATGGAGGCAGGGTAACAGGTGCAGGAACTTTTGAGATTTCTTTTTATCTCAACTCGGGACATGCGACCGCATCAGAAACCCGACCAAACGGCGGATTGCTCGAGTACGGTTAGTTATTCCCCGCGCTCCGATGCGTCATCAGACTCGGCAGGACCTTATCTCGTGTCGGCGTGGTGGAGTGCCGATGCAGCGGTCTGCAACATTCGGGGCGTTGCTTCTTGACCACCGGAAGCAGTGGGGGATCCTGAGGCCGGGGGGAGAGAGTTTTGCTTTCTTTATCTGGGTGAGAGTATGTATGGCTCTTTGCCTGTCTTCTAGGCGGCTGACCCGGTGCACTGCACAGTGGGCCAGAAGACAAGTGGAGGCGGTCAAAACTCAAAACACGATTCGAGCTCCAGCGTCGCTAAACAGGACTCAAACCGAACGTGTGACCCCATCAATGAACAAGCTCTCCGAACGAGGAACCTATTGGTGGGGTCACATGCTCGGTTCGAGTCCTATTTAGCGACTCTGGCGCTCAAAACTCGTCTAGAGATTTGGCCGCCCCCACCGGTTTTCTGGCCCACTGTGCCCGCCGCCAGTCTCGCTTTCCGCCCCCACCCTCCTCCACCCCACCCTCCCCCTCCCCCCCGTCTTCGCGGGGAATAACACACCGGCTCACGCAGCAGCCGGCGCGCCTTGCTTGCTACGCCAGTCGCCAGTCAGTCGCCCGCCAGCGGCCTGCCCGACTGTGTGCCTGTGAGTGCTGTCTGTCGGTGCATCCGTCGAGACTTGGAGCGTCGTAGTTTTCGTTCGCCGGTGAGTGTGGCGGTGCGAACCGGCGCGCAGTCGCCCGGCGACCAAAACTCCAGACGCGTTTTGAGCCCTAGAGTCGCTAAACAGGACTCGAGCCGACAGAGTGACCTCCACCAATGGATTCCCCGTTCGGAGGGCAATCCATTGGCCGGGGCCGGCTTTGTTTCGAGACGTCCAGGATATTGACCGCATCTGGCCCGCTGTGCAGTGTGAATCGTGTGGAATGATTCCCGTGCGATTTTTGCGTGTTCAGTAACTCTTGGAACAGTCCGTCTTGTGCATCCCAAAGCGCCAGCCCGCACCGCAACACACCCTACGCTACGTTCAGGTGGTGGCCTACCTTGCCTCCCGGAAGACGGCAGGGGCGAGGTAGTCCAGCGTCTCTGCGCCGATGTGTTGCGGCTGGGCCGGTGGCCTACCTCGCAGGCGCTACAAGACCCGTTTTGAACTCTTGAGTCGCAAACCAGGAATCGAACCGAGCGTGTGACCCTATGGATTTCTCGTTCGGAGAGCAATCCATAGATAGGTTCACATGTTCGGTTCGAGTCCCGGTTAGCGGCTCTAGAGCTCAAGACGCGTTTGGGATTTCGACCGGCTGGCCCACTGTGCCCCTCTCTCAGTTAGCATCCAGCCTGAACCGTGTCTGCATGTCGATCTCCAGGGTCTACCTTGGTTCTCTTTGTCCTCCACTCACCCTGCACTGTAAAAAATTCCGTACTTTTGTACGAAAATGGTACAGAAAAATATAGTACGGAGGTACGGAGAAAAGTCAGTGGCGGATCCAGAGTCGGCCCAAGGGGGGGTCAAAGTAGCACTTTTTGCCTACTTACAGGGGCAAATTGGTGCTTTTTGTCTACCTTTCAGGCGGCTATCTAGGGGGGGGGGGGGGCAATTGTCCTTTTGCCCCCCCCCCCTCCCCCCCTGGATCCGCGCTTGAGAAAAGTACGGAACGTTCCGTACTTGCTCCATATGAATTATTGACCAGACATGTTCTGTACTTTTTTTCTCACAGTGTGCGTTGTATTTGTCGCAGGTTTGCGATGGCTCCCAACGCCACCCTCGCCGTGGGCATCGACCTGGGCACCACCTACTCCGCCGTGGGCGTGTACCGCAAGCGGAAGGTGGAGATCTTCGAGAACGACGCGGGGCAGCGGACCACGCCGAGCTACGTGGCCTTCTGCGACGACGAGGAGGAGGAGTACATCGGCCAGGCCGCCAAGGACCTCGTAGCCACCAAGAACACCCTCTTCGGTGAGTGCCGTTTGCACTGCACAGTGGATCTGCCAGGAGACCGGTGCCAGCAGCCAAAACTTGAGACGCGTTTTGAGCTCCAGGGTAGATAAACAGGACTCGAACCGAACGTTTGACCCCAAACTTTACAAACTATTTTGGGCATTGCAAAGAAAAGTAGTTTGTATAACAAAGTATTTTGAGCGTACATAAGCTTACAAAGAAAATACTTTGTAATTTAGGAACTATTTCTTCGTATAACAAAGTATTTTAGTTTGTTATATGTATGCTCAAAATACTTCGTAAGGTTTTAAGAGTGCACCAATGGATTCCTCGTTCGGAGAGCAATCCATTGGTTGGGTCACACGTTCGGTTCGAGTCCCATTTGTAGACTCGGGGCCTCAAAACCACTTAAAACGCGTCTAGACCTCTGGCGGCCTCCACACTAGGCCTCTGGCCTACGGTATACTACACACTCTGAAAACCATTCAGCCTTACAAAGTATAGGTTAGCTTTTGGTTCAAAGTTAATTTGGCAGTACTAAGAAAATAGTTCATAATTTGCAAACTATATCTTTGTATTTAACATATCTAAAAAAGTGCTATGCAAGTCGAAATCGTAAAGCTACGCAACTTTGGGAAAGTATTGAAAGGGCACATCGAATTGGGTTTTGCTTTAGGACACTGTGGGGGGTTGACTTTACTATGAACACTACATATAATGATTACTTTTGTAAAAATTTCCTAGATTTTTTTAGGCAGTAAAGTTTCTTCCCATTCTGTTAATTCTTGAAATCTTTGTCACAGATTCCAAACGTCTGCTGGGCCGGCGTTTCGACGACACAGAAGTCCAGCAAGACTTGAACACTTGGTCATTCACGGTCATAAACGATGGAGGGATTCCGAAGTACGAAATCGTGAAGGAAGGATTGACCGAGTTGATCGCCCCAGAAGAGGTACGCAAATCTCCAAGAAATAAATGGTTTCATTTAACTAAGGTTTTGGGTTTTTTATTTTCCACCGTAAAAAACCCGGGGTTTCTCTCGCTCCTCACATTACGGTGATCATTTTCTGAACTGTTTGCGTTCATTGACAATGTACTAATTCCCTTCCGATTCAGATCTCTGCCAAAATTTTGAAAGCAATGAAGGAGATGGCAGAGGAGAGCTCGAGACCGAGGTGACCAAGGCCGTCGTGACAGTTCCTGCCTACTTCAACGACTCCCAGAGGCAGGCCACTAAGACTGCAGGTATTTTCGCCTCCACTTTGGGGCTGCGAAATTTTGTGGGTTGTTAAAATACAAAAATGGCAAAAACTGGCGCCCCCACTTATACGGGCCATTTCTTTGAGTGTAGTGGTTGTACTTGGCAATAAATCCGATAAAACAGTCGGAAAGGACTTGGTGGGAAGGGGGAAAACCCGACGCGTTTTATTCTCCAGAAGGGGGTTTCTGGTCAAGCGTACTCGGAAGAAAACCGGGGGGTGGACCCAAACCCAACGGATTCCTCGTTCGGAGAGCAATCCTTTGGTAGGGTCACACGTTCGGTATGAGCCCCATATAGCGACTTCAGAGCTCAAAACGCGTCTAGAATTTTGGCTACCTCAACCGGTCCCCTCGCCCACTGCGTTGTCAGAGTCAAAATTGACTCGTTTCGTGTTGCAGCCAAAATTGCGAAGCTGGAAGTGCTGGAAATCTTGAACGAGCCGACCGCGGCCGCCATGGCCTTCGGCTTCGGAAAGGGGAAGAACGGAACCGCCCTCATTTTTGACTTCGGCGGCGGAACATTTGACGTGAGCCTGTTGGACATCCAAGGCGACAATTTTAACATCAGAGCCCACGGTGGAGATACTCATCTGGGTGGACAGGACTTCGACGCGCTCTTGCTGAAATATGTCCTAAAGGTAAGGCTTCGCTTTCGTCCGAGGATCATGAGCTGGACCGGCGCGCAGGCGGCCGAAATTCTATACGCGTTTCGAGCTCCAGAGTCGCTAAACGGGACTCGAACCGAACGTGTGACCCCACCAATGGATTGCTCTCCGAACGAGGAATCCATTGGTGGGGTCACCGCTTCGTTTTGGCCGCCTCCACTGGTCTTCTGACCCACTGTGCGTCGAGGACGTGGGAATTTTTGCCTGCTCTTCCTTCTGATGACACTGGCCGAGGTTTCTGTAGCGTGTCATGGCTTTTCCAGGACATCCATCAGACGCTGCATGTGAATATCAACCGCGAGGAGGAACCCGATACCATCCACGATCTGCGGGCGGCGTGCGAGTTGGCGAAGCGGAAGCTCTCCAACGCCCCCCAGTCCACCATCAACGTGTTCCTGGCTCGCCACGGGAAGGGTTACAAGAAAGCCATCACCCGTGCCCTCTTTGAGGAATTGTGCACCCCGCTGTTCGTCAAGGCCATCAACATCCTGGCCCAATTGCTCAGCGACGTCAAGGTGAGCGCCTCAGATTCCGAACATGGCAGTGGCGGATCCAGAACGGGCTTTAGGGAAGGGCAAAATAGCGTTTTTCAGACCTATAGGGGTCAAAGAGTGGCTTTTGAGCTTCAGAGTTGCTAAACGGGACACGAACCGAACCTGTGACCCCCACCGATGGATTCCTCTCCGAACGAGGAATACATTAGTGGGGTCACACGCTTTGTTCGAGTCCCACAGAGCGACTCTGGAGCTCAAAACGCGTACGTTATTTTGACCGTCTCCACCGGTCCATGACCGGTTTTCTGGTCCACTGTGGTAAGGGGAAGATTGTCGAACTTTGTCCACCAACAGAGGTGTGAACCCTTATACGCCGGGGCAGGGCGATCACTTGTGGTCCAGCCGTTAATCGCAATCGCCGAGAGTATAGGCAGTACCGTTTCGCACGCGAGTCGGATGGGTTGCCTACCCTTCAGTCTGCAGGCGCTCGTCCTAACATCTCCTGCACTCATAGGTACTCTGTAGGTTTTAAAGCTTGATAGCTACGGTGATTTCAATATCTGCCTCCTTTTTGTTAAATTTTGTGAATATCCTTGCTCAAACTTGTGCAGTTTGAACTCTACTTTGAATTTCATGGAGGGTAGTGCTACAAAGCATACACAGCCTTCTATAGTGTTGGTAATGTAGGAATAACCATCTCCTGTGCGATCCCTTGTATTTAGAATTCCAGCACCACAGTACTGGGCTGCATTTGATAGTTGAGTGTTTATAACTTTAAGAGTTGGCAAGCCTCTGCTATGTGGAACTGGAACCATCCTCAAAATTGTCATTTCTGAAGATTGGTCTATTTTCTAATATTATTGCTGATGTGTTTACAGGTGAGCAAAAATGAGATTGACGATGTGGTCCTAGTTGGCGGCTCCACCAGGATCCCCAAGGTGCGCAGCCTCTTGCAAGACTTCTTCGATGGCAAGGACCTCAATAAGTCTGTCAATCCCGATGAGGCAGTGGCCCAAGGTGCTGCTATTCGTGCTGCAGCCCTCACTGGGCAAGCTGGAGCCAAAGAGGTTTGTTCAAATTTTTTGAAAGGACAACTGATACGCACTGTTAGCTTTACACGCAAACAGTTTCTTTCAAGTTTCCATTCTGAACAACCCAGGTGTTACACACTCGCTCATTGTTTTTATTTTTTGATTTCTTTGTGAGCAGGAAAGTTTAAATTTAATGTTAGTGAAATGTTTTCTATTTTAATTTTTGCTATACCAAGCTACCTTTAAATGATTTGTTAGGCTGAGTTATTTTTAACACCTTCCTTTTAGCAAGAGTTGATATCGCTCATTTCTTAGAGCCTATTTTTCACTGGACGGGATCTGGTTTATTGTGGAAATTTGGATTCAGCAGAAATTAAAAGAATCATGTGGGGCAAGTTGGTTCTAAACATTTAAAATTATAGTAAATCCATATCAACTTTCCCCCATTTTGTGCAGGTCGTCATTCAGGACGTGACCTCTCTGTCCCTGGGCATTGCTACATCCGATGGACTGATGTCAGTGCTGATCAGACGCAACACCCCCTGTACCCTTCAGCATCACAAGAGTCTTCACCACTGCCCATGATAATCAAGAAGAAGCAGAATATAAGGTAAATTTTAACTACAGACGCTTTGATAAATGAACATTCCAGTGTTTTTGTATCGTGTCGTAAGTATTCAAAAGCACTGAATGCACAGTTTTTTTTTTGTGTTTTTGCTGGGAAGAAATACTCTTTCTATTATCAAATAATTTCTTGGGACTGTTTGGAGATTTGTCGTCAGATTGGTGTCTAAATTCATAGCATATCGCCCATTATGATTTTTACTTGAGTTTTTCTTGCCTTATTTTCACATGGATGCTGCTGCTGGAGTACGTAAGCAAATGTCAATGTTTAAAAACATAATGATTTAATGAGTAAAATTTGTCTTCTATGTTTCTGTTAAAAGGTTTGCCAAGGAGAACGTGCAAGGTGGGAGGATAATCATGTTCTGGGTGAATTAACCCTGAGCATCCCCTCGAAGCCCAAAGGAGAAGTTGAAATGACAGCAACCTTTTCTCTGGATGCTGGCAGTGTGCTCACTGTCACTGCCAGGGACGTCAACCAATGAGGAGATCACTGCAACTCTTCATCCAGAAGCCAGGATAAGCGACAAGGAACTTCAAGACATGCTGCGGAAGGCGCAAGTAAACCAAACTGAGGATGAGAAGATTCGGGAAAATCGCTCGGCGCAATCGCTACAAGCTGTAGGAAGGAAATTTTTTAACACAAAGATTTTGGAGCCTAGAAGAGCACCTTTCAGTGATAATGGACATTGGTATTGGTTGATTGATTTTACTTTGATCTTCATATTATTATCTGTAGTATTTGTTTGAGTAATTCCACAGTTGGAATTGTTGCTTGATGTTTCTAGTTGACAATCATTTTATTCTCAGAAATTGTACAAACATCCAGAACAACCTTTGTCATCATTTTTACAATTCTTCATGAAAAGTCTGGAGCTTGCATTTTTTTTCCACAGTTGGAATTGTTGCTTGATGTTTCTAGTTGGCAATCATTTTATTCTCAGAAATTGTACAAACATCCAACCTTGTCATCATTTTTGTAATTCTTCATGAAAAGTCTGGAGCTTGCATATTTTTTTTACTGTTACTTGTTTTCTTTTTCAATGCTGCTTAGAGTTCCATGGGAACATTCTTGCTATCAGCATATTTCTGGTTTTTGTTTTGTAAATAAATACATTAACACAAAGGACTCTCTCTAAATGCTTAGAATTTTCTACACAAGAACTTGAATATTCAGCCAACAATCATAACGAAGTAGGACCTCTGTTCCCATTTTGTTCATACAAATGTAGGACTTGGATCGCAGTACTTAAATTCTGCTGCGGATTCATATTATTATTGTAAATAGTTGCACTTCATTGGTTGGCTTTTCAGTGTCCTTTCTTATTTTGTTATGGAACTGCTGGGTTATTTTTCCCTGTGTTCTTGTGTTGCCCCAGGTGTAATACAATGGTCAAAATATTTGTTAACGGGGTGGCTAATCAAAGACAGGTAGCTTCAGTTCATAAGTGTACAGTTGCCGCTCAGAACTTGGTGAAACTTTGTACATTAACAGAATTGACACATAAAGCTTTAGAAACGCTGTAGAGGAAATTTTCCTATGGACCAGATTCTATTTTCATGTTGCTCTGCGTAACACTTAGCTCTCCGAGAACCATACCCAAATCGGTAGCTTCATCTCAGCTCTTATTCCTATCTTTTCAAGAAAGCAGTCCCTCTCCACAGTCGGATATGGGTACTTGTCCTAAAACAAAGGAATAGATGTCTCCCAACTTCAGATTCAAATAATGTTTTCGTTTCCACTGGGAACATCTCTTATTTCTTGAATATTTGAATAAGAGCGCCATTAGTTTGGACTCCCTTCTGCGTCTTCGCAACGCTATTCGCAGTACGGCCCAAGGCAGATAAGGAGGAGACCATTTGCCAGTGATGCCATTTACGCTATTCAAAGGCCACTAAACCCATTTCGTCAACTCAAAGAACACGAGTGGTACCGCACTAGACTCTCTTTAGCAGTCCCAGTGCGGCTTCTCCTCTCGCCAAAAGCGTTCTTTCATCTTTTTGCGCTCGAATTTCCGTTCCCCGCGGCGGGGAATGCCGGAGGCTGGCACCACTGGTTGCTGCCTCGCGCGCATGCGCAGTCGCAGTAGGTCAGTGGCCCGAGGCCGAGCAGCGTCAGCGGCAGGGAGACCGAAGTCGGCCGAAGCACTGCGGTGAGCCGAAGGCGCCGAAGGAGAGCCGAGCGACGAGCGAGAGCGAGGCGAGGGCGAGAGCAGTTGCACGCAGGTCGTCCGTTCCGTCAGTTTGGACCGTTTACGCGTGGAAGCGAGTGCTGGATGAAGTTCGTGTGCGAGTACGAGTGAGACGACGGAATCCTTCCAGTGGACGCGGGCGGCTTCCCTGTACTCAGAAGAATCTGTGAGTGGTGAGTACCGCGGCGTGCACTCTCCCGTGCCCGTGTTGTTGTTATGTCATGTCGCGCAGTGGGCCAGAAGACCGGTGCAGGCGGCCGAAATCCCGAACGCGTTTTGAGCTCCAAAGTCGCTAACTGGCACTCGAACCGAACGTGTGACCCCACCAATGGATTGCTCTCCGAACGAGGAATCCATTGGTGGGATCACACGTTCGGTTCGAGTCCTATTCAGCGACTCGGGAGCTCAAAACGCGTCTAGAGTTTCGGCCGCCAGCGCCGGTCTCTGGCCCACTGTGGGTCGGGGCCGTAGGGCTGCCAGCTGTGGACGGGGCTCTTGATTTTTGTTGCGAGATTCTCCAAGCTCGCTGTGGATTAGGGTGACATTTGATGCTGCCCAGGCAAGGACTGGCGTTGTGGGTGCCCCGGCCCGGAGCTGGGCGGCCGACACGAGGCTCTTTGTTTACATCCGTCGGCTCCAGGCCGAATAGCGCACCGACTCCGCGTTGCGTCTTGGTGACCCTCACCCCTTTTCCATCTCATCTTCCGCTTCGCCCTCTTCACGCCCCTTTTCCTCGAGGGGCCGGCGGCGAGCGTTGTTGTTTTTGGAGTCAACAGCGTCGACCTTGGATTGTTGGACCGACGTGTTATGAGTGGAGCTGGCGCGGAGGGAATGACCAACCGGGTGCGAAGCTCTCGCAGCCTCGGAACTGTAGGATGGGGGGCCGGGGGGATTGGGGGGGGGGGGGGGGGGGGGTCACAGTGGGCCAGAAGACCGGTGGAGGCGGCCTAAACTCAAGACGCGTTTTGAGCTCCAGTCACTAATCAGGCCTCGAACCGAACGTCTTCGAGCCGAACGTCGCTCTGAGTTCCCGCGCCTGTGGAGACGTGAGTCACGACTCGTATGCTTAGTGATACGCGGCAAGCGCAGAAATTTTGAGAGGGGAAGGGTGAATCCACGCTGTTTGCCCTCGTGCAATCGGAAGGTTTCGAAATTTGCCCACCCCTCCGGCGCCTGTCTAGAGCGGAAGGGGGATGCCGCGCCGTCCCCCCCCCCCTTCTTTTCTTGCCCTCCCTCTAGGGCACGCCGCAGTACACGCTTAGCGCCGCTGTGTCTGACGACCAGTGGCGGATCCAGAGTCGGCCCAAGGGGGGGGGGGCAAAGTAGCACTTTTTGCCTACTTACAGGGGCAAATTGGTGCTTTTTGCCTACTGACAGGGGCAAATTGGTGCTTTTTGCCTACCTTTCAGGTGGCTATCTAGGGGTCTGGGGGGGGGGCAATTGTCCTTTAGCCCCCCCCCCCCCAATCCGCGCTTGCTGACGGCGGACGAGAAGCTCGACTTGCAATCCGAGTTGCCGCTGTTTTCTTATCGGCCTTGTTTGGCCGGCCCCGTGCGCGCCGCGCCTCGCCCCGCCTCGCCCCGCCTCGCCCCGCCCCGCCTCACCCCGCCTCACCCCGCCTCACCCCGCCTCACCCCGCCCCACCCCGCCCCACCCCGCCCCACCCCGCCCTGCCCTCGCTCATCAGGAGGGTGCACGACACTACGACACTCGGGTTCGAGTTGGGTTCCGACTCGGTCTTGGGTTGCAGGTCATGTGTTTTTCTGGTAGTTGAGGTCACCAGTCACCCAATCCCCACATCGCGCTGTGGAGCCCGCACACCAAGCGATTTTGGAACGCGTTTCGAGGCGCTTACAGTGGTGGCGCGGGTGTAAACCATAAACGCCCCGGTGACGTCATCTCGGCCTGTCTCTCTCGCACCGTCCCAGGGCGGCCTGCGAGTGCGAGGGAGAGAGAAAGAGATCCCGCCTTCGCTGAGGAAGCAGTGATTTGGTTTCGGGTCGGCCTCGTTGCCAGAGTGTCGCCGGCGGTTGGAATATGGCTTTTGTCGCGCCGCCCGTTCAATTTTTACTACCAGTGGACTGATTCCGAGAATCGTTTTCGTTGCTCTGTCTCTCTCGCACTCACGGGGCGTGCCGTGTAGGTGCGAGAGAGACGGAAGCGACTCTCGGAATCAGTTTGCAGGAAGGGAAGGACCCGCGTCGTTCTTTTCTCTGCTGCCTTTCCTCTTTCCTCCCCCCCCCCTCTCCTTTCCTCCATCTCCCCGTGGCGACGGCGACAGTGGGCCAGACGACCGTTGCACAGTGGGCCAGAAACCGGTGGAGGCGGCCAAAATTCTAGACGCGTTTTGAGCTCCCGAGTCACTAAACAGGACTCGAACCGAACGTGTGACCCCACCAATGGATTCCTCGTCCTAAGAGCAATCCATTGGTGGGGTCACACGGTCGGTTCGAGTCCCATTTAGCGACTCTGGAGCTCAAAACGCGTCTAAAATTTTGGCCGCCTCCGCCTGTTTCTGGCCCACTGTGCGTTGGAGGCGGCCAAAATTCTACAGCCGAAGGCGGGGCTAAGGGTGAACGTGTCGCGTTGTGGTTGGCGAAAGGGAGAGGATTGATTGAACCGATGGATGTATAGATGCCGGGCTGGCGCCGCGCGGAGTCGCGTGTCGCAGGTCGCGGTCCAGTCAGGGAGAAAAGAGATCAAACTGAAGAGGGTTCCGCCAGCCTGACAGGTCACGAAATGGGATTGCCGCTACAAGTGCAATTGGAGTCGCGGGGATGCGAAGATGCTAGATGGGCTGCCTAACGTCTAGGCGTTGAGGTTGAGGTTCTCACGACTAAGTGGTGGCACGGGCGATCCGTGCAGCCTCTTGTGCACAGTGGGCCAGAAGACCGGTGAGGCGGCCAAAACTCTAGACGCGTTTTGAGCTCCAGAGTCGCTAAACAGGACTCGAACCGAACGTGTGACCCTACCAATGGATTCCTCGTTCGGAGAGCAATCCATTGGTGGGGTCACACGTTCGGTTCGAGTCCCATTTAGCGATTCTGGAGCTCAAAACGCGTCTAGAGTATTGGCCGCCTCACCGGTCTTCTGGCCCACTGTGTTGTGGTGTCGCCCTGTGTTTTGCCGTCGACAGTCGCCTAGTTCTGGAGGGTCGTTTCTTTGCGCTGTCTCTCTCGCTCTCCGAGGGAAATGCCACACGAGTGCGACAGAGACAGACCGACGAAACGACCCATCGTAATCGTGCTTTCTTTAGGTTGTGCCGCCGGGGGGAAAGGGGGTGGGGGCATTTTTCCGGGAACGGCCGACGAGAGCCCGACCGCCACACTCGCGCCTGTTTGTTGGTGTAGGCGCGGTGTGGCAAACACAACGCGTGCAGATTCATATCACTGTCTGTCCTCCTCCAACCCGCTGGTAGGGGAGAGAGGGAATGTCTCGAGAGCCCGCCCGTTGAGTCCTTCGGACTGATTCCGAGAGTCGTGTCCGTCCGTCACTCTGTCGCTCTCGCACTTACACGTGGACACCCCATGAGTGCGAGAGAGACAGAGCGCGCGAGTGCGACAGAGACAGACCGATGAAACGACTCTTCTGAATCGCTCGGCTGCAGACGGATTCTGTCACTTTTGAGAAGTAACAGTTTTGCTCTCTGACTTTTTGTTTCAGTGTCGCCATGGGGTACTACTGTGACTCCGAGGACTCGCCCACCGTGGTGATCGTGGACCTGGAGACGACGGGGCTGGACATCGGCGCCCACGTGATGCAGGTTGCTGCCAAGTGCGGCCGCTCCATCTTCAACGCCTACATTTTGCCATGGAAACCCATCTCCCCGCAGGTAAGCTCACAGTGCAGTACTCCCACTCTGCAGACTGATTTCGAGAGTCGTTTTCGTCGCTCTGTCCCTCTCGCACCTGGGACGTCCCATGAGTGCGAGAGAGACAGAGCGACGAAAACGACTCTCGGAATCAGCCTGCTGAAAGGGGTGAGAAAAGTACAACCCTTCTTGAGATGATATCTTGCCTTTGAGCCGTCCCTTGACCGGTTATTTCAACTCGACATGAAAATCCGAGTGAAATTCCTGTGAAAAGGGTGTTGATGTCTGGTGCAGCAGTATAGTCTCCAAGGTGATTGTATTATTCTTTTTCTGTGCTTTTCTTCCCCAACCTTCCCCATACTTTGCTCCCAGCAAGGAGGCAAAGAGTGTTACTTGGTCCTTCCCCCTCACCCCCCCCCTTTTCCCGCCCCCTAGGTCGCCTCTGGATCCGCCTCTGTTTCAGGCTGTTCTTTTTTCATATTGTATTTTTTTCTTAATGCCCTCTCTCTACATTCCTGAAGTGGTGTCTCCAAGACCAAATTTCAAAGAGCGCACTGTCCGTTTCACAAATGTAGATTTTGTGTCCCTTCCGTCCACTCGTGAAACCTTTGTGTTTGTAAGCTTTCGAAGAATCTGACCTGTTCATAGTGCAAAGAACACAACCGTATTGCAAATCACTAGTTTGCAACTTGCTTTCAACTTGTCGTTCTCAAAGTAACGAAGCACCAGTTCCTAATACAATCAAGCCAAACTCTTCGCAAGCTTCCAAACCACTAGTTTGTCATGCGAAGACTTTCTTCGCAAAGTTCTGAGGGTGTTGTCAGTGATTTTTTTTTATGTTTGGCTCCACAGGCGGCCCAGATCACCGGCTTCTCCAGGGCGGGCATGAACCTGTTCGTGCACGGCGTGCGCAAGAACACGCTGACGGTGCACGACGCGGTGGACCAGTTCATCAGGTTCCTGCGCTCGATGGGCGGCAACGTGGTGCTGGTGGCGCACAACGCTTTCAACTTCGACGCCTTCCACCTGCTGCGCCTGGTGTGCTCGGCCGGGCTCTGGGACGAGCTGCACGAGGTGTGCATCGGCTTCTCGGACACGCTGCCGCTGTACCGCAAGATGTACCCCTACCTGGGCAACCACGGGCTGGCCCGCCTGCTGCAGGAGTTCGTCCCGGACGAGTACTTCCCCCTGCACAACGCGGTCGGGGATGTCCGGGCCCTGGACAGGCTCATCGAGGTCACCGGGCTCTGCGACACAGCCCTCATAAACTCAATGCGGCCGCTGGACGATTTGTACCAGTGTTGAGTTTCTTTAACTCATCTTTTTCTTTTTTGTTTCTTTTTTTTTTTTGTTGTAATTTCTTTTTTGGGAAATTTTAGAGTACTGAGTATGGTGGATTTGTGGCTATTTCTGCCAAGATTATTTTTTTTCTACTTGGGTGATACTCATTGACAGCTCCTCCTCGGAGCGCTGAAGTATCTGTTTTTGAGCTCCTGGTTAACTTGAAAGTCTCGGTAAATTCTAGCAAGTTCCAATTTCTGAACAAGAATGCTGTAATTTTAATTCTCTGTTGGATGTTTAACTTGCGTGATGTAAGGAGAATAGTATTAAGTTTTGGTCATGATCTAGTTACAATGTAACTGAATTTAATCTACTGTGTTGTATTTTTATTTTCAATCCATGACGTAAGATATCTAATGTATTTTCATTCCATTAAATGTGAATCGAAGTAACTTTCAATTGGTTTATTTTACATCCTGTGGCAACTTTACTGCACCACATCCAATGAGAAATGCTGTTTCGCAGTTTATAACACAGAGGAAACTGGATGAAAGAACCAAAGAAATTGATTTCAATTAAGAAAAACTTCGATGATAATTGTTGTTGACAGACAAGGAAGAAACAACCTACCCAATGTTATCTGAAAGATTCAATTTCAACACTGCAACTTGAAATTCCCTAAACCTGTCTTGTCATGTGGTGGGCAAGGCTGCTTTGAGTCAAAAAGTTTTAAGACTTATAACTTCAGTTGATATTGAAGATTGCAAATTCAGGGGGCTCACTCAACCATTTGTCCTGAACATGATAATGAAGGTGTCTCAATCTCTCAACACTATTGATTGACAAAACAGGAAGTTACAAAGCAGGGGGTTTTCGGTCATAAAATGACATGTTTAATAACAATGTGGGCATCACCTACTCTAAGTAAAACACTCACAATAATATTTACAAATACATCAAGTTATAAAAGATTTGACAACAAAAGGATGAAAATTCTTCAGTTACTGACAGAGACCATGGTTATACTATAAAGAAACAAATTGAAGTGAATCTCACAATACTGTCACTTGAAGAAGTATACAATTACCAACCATGTTGTCATGGCTATGAAAGAAACAAATTATTATGACAGTATTTCACACGAAGGCCTTTGAGTTCCAAAGGCTTCGCGTAAACCTTAAAATAAAATAGACAGGACAAAGGACAGCAACTTTACAAACACTGCCTTTTGTACTCATTCTCCAATTTTTGTTTCGCTTTCTGATCCATATCTCTTAATTTTTGAGCGTTTTTGAGCATAGTTTCAAGCTCTTTCTCACTAACTTTTGCATCCTTCGGATTAATTGTGACCTGGCCTCGGTTCCCAGTCTCTTTGTCAATTGCCCAAACAGTCAACAGACCATTTGCGTCTAGATTGAAAGTGCAATCAAGCTTATTCTCATTTCTTGGCTTTGGAGGTACGCTGACAGAGAATTCTTTCTTCAGATAATAATTGTCTTTGCTAAGAGGACGTTCTCCCTGGAACACCTGGAACACAGAAAGCAAATTCTTGAAATGACAGCACACAACTATGGCTTCATCATTGGCAAAGTGCGAGATAAATTAATTCTCCCTAGCTATTTTAAGCTAGCTGATAAGCCAGTAAAAAGCCCAAGAGACAAAGTACAAACTTAGAAACTATCAAAATTATCCCCCCCCAAAAAAAAAATTACGTTCCGCAACTATTTTGAAAACTCAGAGAAGCAGTGCTTGATGAATCCTAACGTCTTTTCAAAGAGACAGCTTCAGCCAGAAATCTTTATAAAAAAGAGGTGGTAAACTATGAAATTTTGATGTGGACCCCACACTTCATATCTACAGCATGTTGTAAAATCAAAATCATTTCCAAAAATAGCAAGGAGGAGCCACATTTAATTTGCTGTGTGAAGCCTCCAAATGTCCGAAACTTTGATGATATTGTAAAGACCTTAAGACTTGACTGTAGATTCGAATGTGGGAATTTTGTATCAAAGAGAAAGTTTTCAAGAAAAAGTGAAACAGCCCAAGTGACAGCCCAGCTTCACATTTGGAAGGTGCAGTGTAGACACCCAAACAAATGATAGTGGAAATTGACCAACAAACCCTGACTCCTTTAGACACCTTTTTACAATACTTAGAAGGAAGGAAATTATCTCACAACTTAGAAAAAAGTTTGAGCACTTCAAAAATCTACAGGATAGTGGAACAAATAGTGCTACTTTGAGTAATTTATTGCTCAGACGCATGACATTTATTACTTCCTGGATTGGAAGTATGCACTGTAGAAACAAACTTCCCGAGAAAAACTCTACAGGAGCTGGAGCACTGTGATCCCGGGATGGTAAAAGTTTCCAAGATAACGATGATGATAGCTACATTGTATCCCTGAAATCGCTCCACTAAGGAAGCCTTGGGCAGGGTCACTCAAACACAACAAGTTTCTCCATTCAGACAAAGATCTTCCATTATCCTCCAAGCACAGGGAGAACAAAATAAATTATAATACACTATAGTCAAAATAAAGTCAAACAAGAAAGAAAAGGGATGTCAATTGAACAAGAAAATAAACCAAATTCAGACTAAAAACCCTTATTTTAAGATCATATTGGCACTATTTTAACTATTCTGGTCTCTCCGCTGCCAGGTCCATGCGAGCCAACTTACTTTGAAGTTGACAGCCGTCTGGTAGTCGTGCGCGTTGCTGAACTGGCTGGTCCGCTCGCACGGCACGGGTGTATTTCGTGGAATGACGGGGGAGAACAGCCCCCCGACCGTGTCGATGCCAAGTGACAGTGGCGTGACGTCGCGCAGCTTCACCAGGTTGGAGAAGTACTTGTCCCCGCTCAGGGTGGCGGCGTGCACGGCCGCGCCGAACGCCACGGCCTCGTCCGGGTTGATGGAGCGCCGTGGCTCCTTGTCCACGAACAGCTCCCTCAGCAAGGAGGTCACCTTGGGGATGCGGGTGGAGCCCCCCACCAGCACCACCTCGTCGATGTCGCCGGGCTGCAGCTGCACACAAGTTGGGAGAGACAGGCATGAGCACGGCAGTCCAGTGGAAACTACAGGTGACACAGCAGGAACTGCAAGTAGTAACTATAGGCTTCAAACTACACGCAAAACAGCAGAGGGCTGCATAAGTAGTTATGGCCTTCAGACAATGGGCAACATAGCAGGGGGGTGCAAGTAACTATGGGCTTCCCTATCTCGTTTGAAATTGAATGCTAATGTTAAAGTCAAATCATGGTCAAATGCTCCCTTATGCTTCGGATGTTGAATTTCAACCAATTTCCAAACGCAAGCAATGCTAAGATGAGTAGATTAAAGAAGAAAATGTAACCAAATTTTGTTTGTTTGTTTACTTTTTGTCACAGAAGCTATCCAGCACAAAGGCATTCGTATTTAGAGAATTGTGAGGCAACTAAACCTGCTAATAATTTTGAGCCAACAATATGAATCACAAGACCATTAAAAATCAGTCTGCAAAGATTCATTTAGAGCCAGTGTTGAAATGTAAGATCAGATTAAAAGTAAGGCCCAAGACGAGCTGAATGGTCAAGAGATACAAGCATTATGAATAAAAACATGGTTCAATTGGACTCCTCATCCCGACAATGAATCTGTAAGTCTAAAATTGTCTGGTATCAGGTAAGCTACAGACTCATAAAGAAGTCAAGCTAAAATCTATGAAGGTAAGACATGTATGTGTTGTCTTGGGATGTTCCAAACAATTCAATTGCCCCAGCACTGATAATCTAACAACAAACAATTTTAAACCTAAGCACTTAAAATTAGAAGAATTAGAAACTGACCTTGCTTTCTGTGATCACTTTAGATGATGTTATAAGAGTCTTCTTTAGCAAGTCTATTATCAGACTCTCAAAACGGGCTCGTGTTATTGAGCTCTTGAATGCTAAGTTGTGCCGACTGAAGAAATGGGATATGGGCACCTCTGCTAACGTGGACAACTTTCTCTTTACCAGCTCACACACCTTCCTCAGTTCCTGTACTGAAGTAGGGTCTAAGTTGACGCCGTGCTTTGTGCGCACTTCCTATGAGAGAGAATAAATCCATGAATATTTTAAAAAGAAAATTCACTGATGAGTCAAGACTGAACCACACTCACCTCTATAAAATGGTGGAGCAACCTCTCATCAAAGTCCTGGCCCCCTAAGTTGGTGTCGCCATCAGATGCCAACACTGTATACTCCGACCCAGCAGCCGTCAAAACACTCACATCAAAAGTGCCACCTCCTAAATCGTAGATAAAAACTGTTTTCTTGTCACTTTCACTTTGGCCACTTTTCTTTTTATCCAGAGCGTAGGCTATAGCAGCTGCAGTGGGCTCATTTATCATGGCAATGATTTCAAGCCCTGCAACTGTACCTGAAAAACAAACAAAAATTTATCAAACTGTCTCATTCATATATTCATTGTGTTCGATGTCCAAGCTATAAAAACGAAATAAAACATTCCCTAACACAAGCCTTGAGCCTGTAGCTCTAAAACTTTATTTTACTTAATATAAGAAAACAAGCTAGCAATGCAAGGCTACAAATCTACAGTAAAGTTAGCTTGGAGAAAGTTTATCCTGGGTGAACATGGACCTCATTTAGAAATGGAAATTAACTTACCTGCAAGCTTTGTCGCCTGTCTTTGGCGTTCGTTGAAATATGCTGGGACTGTCACTACAGCCCTGGTGACACGTTCCTGCAGGACTCCTTCAGCTATTTCTTTTAACCCACGCAAAACCATGGCAGATATCTGGAAAAAATTAGGGAAATTGTTGAAAAGATTGCCCCAAGTTGAAGGAGCTAACACTAAAAGGGATGGGGTACTGAATGTACATTAATTTAAATTAAGAATATGCCATCCTTTGAATGTGCTGAGAAAGCATGCTCACTCTTCACTTTATGTATTTTACACAGCGAGGAACTTTTCTTAGGAACAATATGCATGACTTCAGACACCTTCATTTCAGATTTGACACATCAGTAAGCTGCTTGGTGAGTTGCAAACTACGTAATTTCCATCTGTACCAACCTCTACAGGGCAGAAGTCCTTCTTTGAGCCGTTGACAAATGTTCTGATTTTGGCCTCTCCATTCTTTTCAACCAAGGTAAATGGCCAATGCCTCTTTCTAAAATCACAAACGTCAATCCATGGGCGTCCAATCAGCCGTTTGGCATCTGCAGCACAAATAACATCAAATCAATTACAGGAACACAAGAGGTGAAACGCCGAGCGAGAAAACTGTTTCAAAACAACTTCCATAAAAAAGCTGCAAAACTTCAGCTGGAGGCGGGAAACTTGTATCATACTAATGTCAAAAATTATTTAACTCTTTAGGGCCTTGACAGTAACGCAAGTGTCCAGTCTAAGTGAAGTGTCCATGACTTGACAGGGAGTTTAATGCAGTTGAAATGGCTGGAAATGGAGAAGGGGGAGGGAAGGGGGCATAGGGAGGGACAGGGCGCAGTGGGCCAGAGGAACAGAGGAGGCGGCCAAAATTCCAGACGCGTTTTGAGCTTCAGAGTCGCTAAACGGGACTCGAACCGGACGTGTGAATGGGACCCAAACCAAACGTGTGACTCCGCCAATGGATTGCTCTGCGAACGAGAAATCCATTGGTGGGGTCACGCGTCCGGTTCGAGTCCCATTTGGCGACTCTGAAGCTCAAAACGCGTCTAGAGTTTTGGCCGCCTCCATCAGTCTTCTGACCCGCTGTGCAGGAGGTGGGTAAGGAAAGGGAGGCATGATAAAGGGGGCGGGGGAGGGAATGCCACAGATCAGTTGACGTACCGTACACTTGGTTGACGGCTGGCAGGTCTTTGGCCGCGTCCCCGACAAACATCTGCCCGCCCATGAAGCCGACCACGCTGGGTGTGATGCGGCTGCCACTGTCGTTGCAGAAGATTTCGACGCGCCCTTTCCTGCAGACGCCGACCACGGAGTAGGTGGTCCCCAAGTCGATGCCGACGACCAGGCCCGAACCAGAGCCGCCAGAACCGGACGAAGACCCCGCACCGGACTCCATCGAGTCGAAACCTGCGACACGACAAACAAACACGTTGGAAATACTGTACAGTGACAGACAGATGACGATATCCCAGTTCGCCCCACAGTGGACCAGCAGACCGGCGTGCGCGGCCAAAACTCTGGACGCGTTTTGAGCTCCAGAATCGCTAAACAGGACTCGAACCGAGCGTGTAACCCCACCAATGGATTCGTCGTGCGGGGAGCAATTCATCGGTGGGGTCACACGTTCGGTTCGAGTGTCATTTAGCGACTCTGGAGCTCAAAACGCGTCCGAGATTTTGACCGCCTCCGCCCTACTCCGCCCGCCCCCTTACCCCCACCCCCTCCTGCCCAACCTCCTCACCCTCACCCTTGACGGCCGAGGCTAAAGCCCGACGTACGAGCAAAGAGAATTCTATTCTATTTTCTATGGCACGACCCTCAACAACTTGTCGATCAGAGACAATCAGAGACTCGGTTGAGTCCTAGAAAACCGAGCCGCGGCAACTGGTTGCGAAAATCTTTGGTTAAAAACAGGCGGTTGACGTCCGCGGCCTCGGCCGCGACAGGTTCCCGCGCCCCCGGAAAACAAACAGTTCTTACAAGTTTCGACAGCACACCATTTTCATTTCCCAGAAAAAAACAATACAAAACCCTGTTACAGTTCAACACGGTGCTAGTTGACACCCAAGTCTAAGGAAATCTGCCAGGAAAACCGGCGCGGCGGCTCCGTTCGTTTTCGTCACTTCGCCACCGACAAGCCAAAGCGGCGACAAAACAATACCCTTCCTATTTAAACACAAAATCGTAGGACTCACTTCTCTTCATTGCCATGGAGTCAAACTTCTGCTGCCGACGACCAAGATCAAGATCAACACAGGACTGCGCAGAATCACAACAAAAACACCGGCGAAATGTGGAGCGCTCCGACCACACGACACAACACCCTTCCTCGCGAAAGCCTCACTGCACACTGCCGCCGCCGCCGCTGCTGCTGCTGCTACTACCACCACACTTGCCGCACAGCCACAGCCGCCGCCGCCACTGCCGCCAGCCCACCGCCACCGCCCAGTCGGCCAGCCAGCCAGCCCCGCCACTGTTGCTGGGCGGGGCAGGGGGCGGGGGTTGGCGGGGCACGGGCGCGGCACAGTGGGCCAGAAGACCGGTGGAGGCGGCCAAAACTCTAGACGCGTTTTGAGCTCCAGGGTCGCTAAACAGGGCTCGAACCGAGCGTGAGACCCCATCAATGGATTCCTCGTTCGAAGAGCAATCCATTGGTGGGGTCACACGTTCGGTTCGAGTCCCATTTAGCGACTCTGGAGCTCAAAACGCGCCTAGAGTTTTGGCCGCCTCCACCGGTCTTCTGGCCCACTGTGCGCGGGCGGCAACGGCGTGTGTTGCCGCGAAAATCCACGAAAATCTGTCTGGGGGCCGGGAGGGTCAGGTGGCAGCAAAGCTTTATCGAAATTTTTATCATGCCCTGATCGAAAGCAACCACATACTTTTCGTCGATCTGTCATTCTCGCACCTGCACACCCGCGCGCGAGTGCGACAGAGACCAATAGTTCTCGGAATCGGTCGGCAGTCCAGTGCTGAGCGCTGCACAGTGGGCCAGAAGACCGGCGCAGGCGGCCAAAATTCTGGACGCGTTTTGAGCTCCAGAGCCGCTGAACAGGACTCGAACCTGTCGTGTGACCCCACCAATGGACTGATCTCCGAACGAGGAATCCGTTGGTGGGGTCACACGTTCGGTTCGAGTCCCATTTAGCGACTCTGGAGCTCAAAACGCGTGCTGAGTTTTGTCCGCCTCCACTGGTCTTGTGGCCCACTGTGCGCCGGAACTGCCTGCAGGTACAGTACATACGCAAGGGGCTCACAACCCCCTCGGGGGGGACTCGATACCGTAATTACACTGTAATGTACATATTACTAGCTCGTGACCATCTTTGTCATTCCCTCCACAGAATGTAAGTTACCGCCCGAAGTTGGCATTCCCTCCACAGAACCAAAGTTGGCATTCCCTCCACAGAACGTAGCTCCAAAAGTTGGCATTCCCTCCACGATCTATGTATGCAGCAGAATCTTTCGACAGTGTAGGGCCGACTGGATACCGTAATTACACTGTAATGTACATATCACACGCTCGTGGCCATCGTTGTCATTCCCTCCACAGAATGTACCGCCCGAAGTTGCATTCCCTCGACAGAACCAAAGTTGGCATTCCCTCCACAGAACGTAGCTTCAAAAGTTGGCATTCCCTCCAAGACCTCCACGCAGCAGAATCTTTCGACAGTGTAGGGCCGCCCCGGCACACCTCCCCGGAAGGCACCACAGATGAAAGGAGTAGAATGCGCAACCAGCGGCGAGAGTCAAACCTCTATGACTTGAACTTTCCGAGTGTCATCTAGCAGTGTCCTCGCCCCTCCTCCCTCACCCCGACAGGGCACTGGAAACATGCGACCCATTTTCGAGTAACGGTGCTCGGCAGCGGGTCCTCCTTCGTTTTAGGATTTCCTTTCCTCGGTTTTGAAGAGAAGAACGGGAAAATTGCATTGGCCTTGCCCAAGGACGACGGCCGATCCGATGCATGTCCATGTGTTTCCATTCGACGCACGCCTTTATTGTTCCGCGAAGACTGATTCCGAGAGGCGTTTTCGTCGCTCTGTCTCTCTCGCACCCACACGAGACGCCCCTTGAGTGCGAGAGAGACAGGGCGATGGAAACGACTCTCGGAATCAGTCTGCTGGAGGACCCGCGTCAGCGGCGGGCGAGGGGGAGGGAGAGGGCGAGGGCGGCACGGCCGGGGGCGCGCTGCGAGTGCGAGAGAGATAGACCATGGATAGACCGACGCACAGTGGGCCAGAACACCAGTGGGGGCGGCCAAAACTCTATACGCGCTTTGACCTCCAGAGTAGCTAAATAGGACTCGAACCGAACGCGTGACCCCACCAATGGACTGTTCGAGTCCCATCTAGCGACTCTGGAGCTCAAAACGCGTCTAGAGTTTTGGCCGCCTCCCCCGGTCTTCTGGCCCACTGTGCGACGATCGCACTGCTCGCAGCAGGCTGCAGGTCTGTGCACGTCCTGAGCAAGCCAGCCCATCTCTTCCTCGTTCTTCGCCCTCTTTCTTCGGAGCGAAGGGTCGTTTCGCCCCTCTTCTCTGTCGCACTCATGCGCCTTTCCATAGGGTGTGAGAGAGACAGAGCGACCGCTCGTCTGAATCGCTCGGGAAGGAAGGAGGGAGAGAGAGCGGCGGCAGTGTCTTTGGCCCTGCAGCAGACTGATTCCCAGAGTCGTTCTCGTCGCTGTCTCCCTCACACCTATAGCCGCCCCATGAGTGCGAGAGAGACAGAGCGACGAAAACGGCTCCCGAAATCAGTCTGCAGGTGTCCTGCACTTGGCCACTTGCGGGAGGCGCCGGCCGCCTGCACGTGGCCGACCGGCCCGGCCCGGCGTGCACCGTAAAACTTACAGTGCCGTTCCCGCTCCTTATAGTTCTTGTGGCGGCGAGCGGCCGGCGACTTGGAGCAAAGGGCATGAGGGCGACAGAGCGACGAAAGCGATGTCCAGAACACAAAACAATAGTCGCTCTGTCTCTCTCGCACCCGCACAGGACGCCCCATGAGAGCGAGAGAGACAGAGCGACGGGTTCAGTGCCTTGACCGCCCACGCCGACACTGAACCCCAAAACAACCCCGGGCACGCGATGTCGTTTTCGTCGCTCTGTCTCTCTCTCGCACCTTTAGCCGCCCCATGAGTGCGAAAGAGACAGAGCGTCGAAAACGACTCTCGGAATCAGTCTGTTCGCCCATTCCTCAATCAGCAGGCCAGAGAATTTCCCCCTAAACAGCAATTTTCGCCCACCCTGTGAGCCTGCTACTGAAAATGGGTGAGCCACATTTTCGAGTAACGGTTTCACAAATAACGATAACGACCTACTTGGTTTCGGGAGAGGAACTAAAAATTGGATTATCCGTCGCCGTGGCCTTGCCCAAGGACGACCTCCGGGCTGCACGCCGTGCCTTTATTGTTTCCAGCTCCAGGCGAGGGGGAGGGGGAGGGGAGGGGGAAGGGCGACCCTGCAGGCGGAACATGTGCGCCCGGCCGCATCCCGATTCCGAGAGTCGTTATCGCTGTCTCTCTCGCACCTACACAGGACGCCCCATGAGTGCGAGAGAGACAGAGCGACGAAAACGACTCTCGGAATCCGCCCGCGGGTCACCGGCCCCGCGGTGGCCCATCGAAGGGCGCGCTATGAATGACACACTGTAAAATTGTGCTCTCTGTCTCTCTCCCTCTCACAAACACCACCGGCGGCACGGCTCCAGAAAGGCCCGCGCCCTACTTCCACTCTTCGCTCTGTCCCTCTCGCACTCACGGGGCGTCCCCTACAGGTGAGAGAGACAGAGGCGATGAAACGACTCCTCGGAATCAGGAAGCAGGGCCCCGCTGCACGTGCAGCAGCAGACCAGAATCCGGTAGCAAGCAGCAGCCAGCCGTTTTGTGAGGAAGCTTTATTTTCACACTGTAGTGTATTTTCTTGAACTTGAACAGGAACGCCGGCCTTGAAACTGTGGTCGTCAAACCGAACCCCAAAGCCAAAACAAGCGCGGGCGACGCGGTGGCCATTCAGCCAAAATATAAGTCGGGCCGCCACGGCAGGCTGCTTCCGCACCGTTCTTTCGTCGCTCTGTCTCCCTCGCACCCCAGCGGAAACGCCCTTTGAGAGCGACAGAGACAGAGCGAATTCCAGTGTGGAGGGCGTGCAGGGCCAGTAGCACCGCACAGTGGGCCAGAGGCCGGTGGAGGAGGACAAAACTCAAGACGCGTTTTGAGCTCCAGAGTCGCTAAATGGGACTCGAACCGAACGTGTGACCCCACCAATGGACTGCTCTCCGAACGAGGAATCCATTGGTGGGGTCACACGTTCGTTTCGAGGCCTGTTTAGCGACTCTGGAGCTCAAAACGCGTCTAGAGTCTTGTCCGCCTCCACCGGTCTTCTGGCCCACTGTGCACCGTTTCGCACCGCGGAGTCGTCTTCCAAGGACTTCCGGGCCGCCACGATAAAAACGATAACGTTGCCGCCCGTTGGCAGTGCGGTGACGCGGTGACTCATCGCAGCGAAATGCTCTGCAGTGCTTTCATCACTGCTTTCCTCTCGCTCTGAAGGGGCGCCCCGCAAGGGTACGAGAGAGACAGAGCACTGTTACTGGCGCCAGGGCGCTTCGCGCAGGAGCACCAGACAACAACGGGGGCTTATGTGACCTCCATGACGTCGCCGTGCACGACTCCACAGTGGGCCAGAAGACCGGTGGAGGCGGCCAAAATTCTAGACGCATTTTGAGCTGCAGAGTCGCCAAGTTGGCCTCGAGCCGAGCGTGTGACCCCACCAATGGATTGCTCTCCGAACGACGAATCCATTGGTGGGGTCACACGTTCGGTTCGAGTCCCATTTAGCGACTCTGGAGCTCAAAGATGCGTCTAGAATTTTGGCCGCCGGCGCCGGTCTTCTGACCCACAGTGCGGCGGCGGCGTGTAGGTTTGTGAAAATGGGGTGCAATCTTAGTATTCTGGGTTGACCCTAATTAAAAAGACGTTTGTCTAAATTGATGTCCTCTGAGCATAGTTCGTATGTGAACGAGGGACTTTTCTGCATGCTTATCTTGGGAGAGTTAAGAAGAAACCAATGGTTCCACTTGTGAAAATTTAATGAACAATCAGTCCAGTCGACAAAATTTTTTTACAGGTAACTCATTCTCACGTACACTATGCACGTATACACTTTACAACGGCTACTCAGGCCAACAAACTAAAATCACATAATACAAACATTGTACTCAGAATAAAATCAACCAAAAAATAATCGAAGGTTTTTAAAATGAAATGAGAAACAGACAGGGTGCTTGCTACACTCGAAACCGCTCCCTCCAGGCGTTGGCACGGGTGTCGTCGTCCTGCTTCTTGAACAACTCCCCCTGCCTGAGGATCTCCTGCAGCTCCCGGTCGGTGAGGCGGCCCTCGGACTGAAACTCGGCCCTGGCCGTCACGCCGGACAGCCTCTCGCAGGCCGTCACCTTGAGCAGGCCGCTCGCGTCCAGGAGGAAGGTGGCGTCTATGTCCACCGTGCCCTGGCGGCGCGCGGGGATGGTCAGCGTGAGGTGGCCCAGGAGGTGGTTGTCCTGCCAGTTCGCCCTCACTCCCTGACAGACCTAGAACAACAAAAAAAAAAAACAACAATACGTAATAATAATAACAAGTACAGTAGGATTTTTTTTATTTTTCGTCGCAAGGCAGACGATGCGCAGTGGACCAGAAGACTAGAGGCAGTCAAAATCCTGGACGCATTTTGAGCTCCAGAGTCGCTGAATGGGACTCGAACCGAACGTGTGACCCCACCAATGGATTGCTCTCCGAACGAGGAATCCATTGGTGGGCCACACGCTCGGTGCGAGTTCTGATTAGCGACTCTGGAGCTCAAAACGCGTCTAGAGTTTTAGCGGACTCCCCCGGTCTTCTGGCCCACTGTGCCCTGTCCTTCCCCGCCCCCTGTCCCTCAGTCAAGTATAGCCACGAAAAATGGCCGAGAAAATTGGTAGGGTGACCGGTGACTGACCTTGAACTCGGCTTCCTCCTGGTTGTCGCGGGTGGTGGTAAAAGTCTTGGTGACGCTGGCGGGCAGCGCCATGCCCCTGGGGATGATGACGGCCATGATGCCGCTGGGGTCGGCTACGCCCAGCGACAGCGATGCCACGTCCTTGAGCACCACGTCCCTGGCGCCCTTCTGGCCCGCCAGCTTGGCTGCCCAGATGGCCGCGCCCTGCGCCACCGCCTCGTCCGGGTTCAGGGACTTGACGGCGTCCTTGCCGAAGAAATCCCGGACGAGCGCCTGCACCTTGAGGATGCGCGTCGAGCCGCCCACCAGCACCACCTCGTCGATGTCCGCCTTCGTGAGCTGCGGCGCGAAAGAAGCAATAAGATCGCGGTGAGGGAGAGCGCCAGAAGGGGGAGTGGGTCGAAGTGAACTTGACTTTTCGGGAGAGGCGAGTGAAGGGGGTCGGAAGAGTGGAGAAGAGCAAGAGTGGAAGAGCGGAAAACGAGAGTGGAAAGGGATGATGGAAAGGGAAAGTGGCAAGGGCGAGTGGAAAGGGAGAGTGGTTAGAGGGTCGAAAAGGGGGGTGGGGTGGGGGGTGGAAAGGGAGATTGGAAATGGAGAGTGGAGGGTGAGATGAGAAAGGGCGAGTGGAAAGGGAAAGTGGAAGGGGAGAGTGGAAAGGGGGAGTGGAAGGAGAGAGTGGAAGAGGAAAGTGAAAAGGGGAAGTAGAAAGGGCGTAGGAAGGTGGAGATGGTAATAAGGAAGAGTGAGAAGGGGGCGTTCAGGTCAAAGCGATAGGGAAGGCCGTCCAAAAGAACCACAAATTTGTCGCGCGAAAGCCTCTTACCCTCGCTTGCTGCAGGACTCCCGGAAGCATGCCGATGGCCCTCCTGAACTGTGGCATGCAGAGCTCTTCAAATTTGGATCGAGAAATCGTCTTCTTGTAGCCCTTGCCGATCCGGTTGAGGAAGAAGACGATGTCCGTTTGGTGCTGGGTGCTCAGCTTCCTCTTGGCGAGCTCACACGCTTGCCGCAGGTCGTGCATGCTCTCCGGTTCGTCTCTCATGTTTATTCTCATAGTGGTCTTGATGTCCTGGGAACAAACGAAGAGCAGTCATTGGGGTGCTTTGGACAGGGCACAAGGGAGGGGGACAGGCGCGGATGGCAAGAGAAGGCGGTGGGCGGGCCACAGTGGGTAAGACCGGCGGATATGGCCAAAATTCGAGACGCGTTTTGAGCTCCAGTAGTCGCTACAGGACTTGAACCGAGTGTGTGACTCCACCAATGGATTCTTCGTTCGGGGAGCAATCCATTGGTGGGGTCACACGTTCGGTTCGGGTCCCGTTTAGCGACTCTGGAGCTCGAAACGCGTGTTGAATTCCGGCCGCCTCCACCCACAGTTACGTTGGGGCTTCAGGTAAGCAACTTGTGCCCCCCCCCCCCCCCTCTTATCCCGTTCCTTGATCCACCCTTGCGAGGGGAGGGGGATGGTCTTATGCACCGACTTCGCTGCACACAGCAAGTGCTGAGGTGCGAGACGGTGAGGTACTCACGTTCATGACAAAATCCAGCAGGGCATTGTCAAAGTCTTGGCCACCGAGATGCGTATCCCCGCCGTACGCCAAAATTTGGATCTGGTTGTTTTTGGCCATACGTACGACGGCCAAGTCAAAGGTGCCGCCGCCCAGGTCGAAGATGAGGATGACGGCCTCCTTGTCCTTGCCGTAGCCGTAGGCAATCGCAGCAGCGGCAGGCTCCGTCAGCAGGTCTATTACTTCGAGCCCGGCCAGCTCACCTGCAATAGGTAAAAGACAATAACGAAACCGTTACGCAAACCCCGAAAACCAGTGGCACACAGTGGGCCAGAAGACCGGTGGAGGCGGCCAAAATTCTAGACGCGTTTTGAGCTCCAGAGTTGCTAAACAGGACTCGAACCGATCGTGTGACCCCACCAATGGATTCCTCGTTCGGAGAGCAATCCATTGGTGGGGTCAGACGTTCGGTTCGAGTCCCATTTAGTGACTTTGCAGCTCAAAACGCGTCTAGAGTTTTGTCCGCCTCCACCAGTCTTCTGACCCACTGTGCAGGGCACTGCCGCCGTGCGCTCAACTCACCAGCCCTCTTGGTGGCCTGGCGTTGCGTCTCGCTGAAGTACGCGGGGACGGTGATGACGGCCTTGGTCACCGTCTCCTCCACGACCGTCTCCGCCGTCGCCTTCATAGTCTCCAGGACTTTGCCACTGACCTGCAGCAGACCCAGTGGCCGGACACACTGTCAAATCGCAGTTTGCATTCCGCGTAAAACCCGACAAATTTGGGTGAAAATTTCAAAACCACATTTCTGCTGTTGTCACGCACATTTGCCATAGTTTTCATGTGGTGAAAATAAAATGTCATTCACAAATGTTTCAAGTGACAACAAATTTTCAAGAATATTTTCGCACTAACAAAAAAATAGCTGCCCGTGTAAGACTAACTTAAAGCGTGCAAAAAAAGGAGCATTACCACTTCTGGCGCCACTGACACTGGAAGCCCATTCTTCTCGATCTCGTACTTGGGCATCCCGCCGTCGTTGCGGACAGTGAACGACCAGTTATAAAATCGCGCTCTTCGTCGACCTCTTCGTAGCGTCTGCCGATGAGCCGCTTCGAATCTAAAACAGTTCGAAAAATCGTCTAAAAACTTGTCTAGAACCACAAACTTGAATGTCGGTACAAGTTTGAAAGTAAGGATGAATTTTGAATGAATGTTTAGATCATGTTCGATAAAATGCGGCCAAATTTCGATCAATATCTGACTTTAACTTCCCAAAAATTCGAATAAATTTAGCAGGTGGGTTTATGGGTTCTGACTGAAATTCAAGGAGTGGTCGAGAGTGGCCCAAGTGCGCCCACCTTGAAAACAGGGCCAACTAGGGAGGGGGGGGGGGAGACAGCAGAGGGAGGGGAGACAGGGGGAGGCGAGGGAGGGCGAGAGATAGGGTGAGGGCTCAACAGGACGCGCTGAGCCAGAAGACTCGTGGAGTGGAGCCGGCCAAAAATTAGACGCGTTTTGAGCTCTAAAGCTGTCGCTACACAGGACTCGAACCGAACGTGTGACCCCACCAATGGATTCCTCGTTCAGAGAGCAATCCATGGGTCACACGTTCGGTTTGAGTCCCATTCAGCGACTCTGCAGCTCAAAACGCGTCTAGAGTTTTGGCCGCCTCCACTGGTCTTCTGACCCACTGTGCAACCCCTAAATTAAACTTGAACTTACCATAAAGCGTATTCATGGAGGCCACGTCCTTGGCCGCCTGCCCCACGGTGCAATCCACGTCGGTGAAGGACACGCAGCTGGGCGTCGTTCGCTTCCCCGTCTCGAAGTCCGAGATTATCTCCGCCTTGCGTCCGCGGTACACGCCCACCACCGAGTAGGTGGTGCCGAGGTCGATTCCCAATGCCAAGGGTGCCTCTCCTTCTTCCGCCATCTCTCCTGGACCTGGAACAGACGACGCCAAGTTCACGAGCAACATTTCAGACGACTGGGTGAGCTTTCGAAACCCCTACACCGTGCAGGCGCGGCACGCGGCGGCGAAGGCCGCCTGGAAGGCAGGCAAAATGTTGCACTTTGCCCCCTGTAGGTAGGTAACTTTTGCGACATGCGTCTCTGGATACGTGCCTTGGGCCAGAACACCGGTGGGAGGCGGCCAAAACTCTAGAAGCGTTTTGAGCTTCAGAGTCGCTAAACAGGACTCGAACCGAACGTGTGACCCTACCAATGGATTGCTCTCCGAACGAGGAATCCATTGGTGGGGTCACACGTTTGGTTCAAGTCCCATTAAGCGACTCTGGAGCTAGCTTAAAACGCGTATAGAATTTTGGCCGCCTGAAAATTTGCCACGGACGCAATGGTCAATGATCGAACATTCTGGCCCCGATCCGATGGGCGAGGGCGAGACAATAACGTGACCGTTAGACGCAGTCTTGAAACAAACTGAGAAACAGCCAGGCGCAGACCCAGGGTAGCGGCCGCCAGTTGGGAGTGGGGCCGGGGCCGCGGGGCCGGGGGAGGAAGGGGCAGTTGACCCCGCCCCCCAATGGCCCCAAAAAAACTCGCACATGGCCCCTGAAACTGGGCGAAAAGTGAGTGCCTTGACACAGCGATTGGAACAAAGGGACGAGCAAGCGTCATGTCCTAGTGCTGCGGACTCGCTGAACACCGTGACGTAACTTCTGGACAGCCCCTGCAACGGACACCCCCCACTCGTCGTGTAGGGCTCTGCCTGGACTCTACCCTGACCCTCGCCCTCACTCTCCCGACCCCGCCAAGCCCAAGGGTCGTTGATGGACGGTCCCCGACTCGCTACAAGGGCGTAACTGCGCAACTTACGGGGTTCAACTCACCGTCTCGACGAGGACGAGGGGGCGGGGCGATCGACTTGATAGACAGGAGAGCGCGCGCAGCTCGACAGACGCACGACGCACACACTGCTTTCCACTGCGGATTCACCAAACGACTGCTGAGTGTTTTCTTTCTCTTTCCTTCCTTCTCGTCTTCCGCCCCCTCCCTTCCTGCGCTCCTCCCTCACCCTCGCGGCGGCAGCGGCCACTACACTATCACTGCCGCCGCAACAACAAACCAGCTGGGGCAGCAGAGAGGAAGGGGCAGAAGGCGCAAATGAAGGAGGACGACGGGGTTGTAGACCAAAACTTACAAATTTTCAGCGTCGCTTAGAATCCTGCGTGTCGTAGCCTGCCAGTGCCTGTCCGTGCCAACCTGTAGATTGTTGTTTGTTGTTTCGCCGGACCGGGTGGCTTCGGCTTGACTCGTCTCGTCTCGGCGCGGCTTCGGGTGGCTCTCGACTCGGCTCGGCTCGGCTCGGCTCGACTCGGCCCAGCTCGGCTGGGCGGCTCGGCTTCGGCTCGGCTCCGGCTCGGCTCGGCTCGGCAGTGTTGTTGGAACCAGCGATCGTCGAGGTACTCCCCGTGCGAGATCCAAGTCGCGGAGTGACGAAGTGCGAAGCGAAAGTCGTGGGAAGTGCAAGTGCAGGCCACAGGTGGCAGCCGGGCGCCGCAGCGACTGAAATGTCATACCCAGGTGAGTGCATCGAGAGACAGTCTGTGGGACGTTTTCGTCACTCCGTCTCCGTCGCACTCATAGGGTGCGAGAGAGACAGAGCGACGAAACCGTCTCCTGGAATCAGTCAGCTGTGAGTTCGTTCAGTGATCGAAGGCTGCTTTGCTTTTGGGTCTATGACCGTGGTGCACGACTTTTATCTGACGCTGATTTGGAATAAAGGGTGGAAGGGTGGAGGTGGGGGTGGGGTTGATCCCAAGTGTCGTGTCAGGACTTTTGGCGGAACACTGAAACTGCCCTTCACTTTACCATACTCTTGTCCTGCAATTTTCCTCGTTGTTGTCATATGTTATTTACTCAGTGCCTGTAGGTCTGTAGGGGGCTGCCTACCTGGCAACCTCACAGGCACCAGGGGAGATGTGTGCTGCAATGGGAAGCTTTGTTTTTTGGGCGGCAAGTTCTTATGATCACCTCCATGCTGTATCGAACTTCTATGCATGGATTTTGCTGTATCTGCGTTATCAGACTCAGTTTCAAATGAATTTGCGTTGACATGAAAGGGCACTATTCTGCCGTCAATGCTCAATGTATCGCTCACCTATTGAAATAACTTGGTCATCGTTTTCTCAGTGGGTCCTTCAGGATTTGCACAAAAAATTATGTGACCGATCTTCTGGGACGTGGTCAAATTACATGCAGTACATTGATTAATTTTGAAAATAAATGTCATACTATGATTCAAGATTTTAAATTGGAACAGTTTTCATCAGGTTAGGCCGTAAAACAACACGACATAATCATTAGTTATTATTATTTTTGACTAGTAAAATTTTTACAATGAAAGGATTACATGAGTCATAGCTTCTAAGCAGTTCACAGCACCACACATGTGATACGTAGACCTTTTGAGTTTTATTCAGGGACTTGAAGGTCCTTCCCTGCCTGGACCTGAAGTGCACCAGGAGCGAACTTACTTATACGAGTCATGTCCTCATTTGTTGAAAACTTAATCTCCTATTCTATGAACTACTTTTTAAACTTCTATTGCCAAACTAAAATAATTAATTCCTTGATTTAAAAAGATGTTTAAAAAAATAAATAAATAAAAATCTAGAAACCTTGTAAGGCTTTGCCCATGCAACTCTCAACTAGAGTGAGCACCTGGCAAGATTTTGCCCAGTTTCAACCTTCAAATTCACACATCATGCTTGTCTAACCGCACAGTGGGCCAGAAGACCGGTGAAGGCTGTCAAAATCGCAGACGCGTTTTGAGCTCCAGAGTCGCCACATGGGACTCGAACCGAACGTGTGACCCCACCAATGAATTGCTCTCCGCACGAGGAATCCATTGGTGGGGTCACACGCTCGCTTTGAGTCCCGTTTAGTGACTCTGGAGCTCAAAACGCGTCCAGAGTTTTGGCCGCCGGCGCCGGTCCTCTGGCCCACTGACACCCGCCCTGGTTCTTGCAGCCCTGAGTGTCAGCCTCGGGCCGCCTCCGCCGCCGCCTCGGGCTCCGGCCCAGGCCCAGGCTCAGGCCGCCGAGGAGCGCCGGGAGGCCAGTGGCAGCGGCACCGTGATCGGCATCGACTTCGGCACCACCAACATGGTGGTGGCCGCCCTGGTGGACGACGACGTGGAGATCCTGTCCAACGACATCGGGGCCAGGACCACGCCGTCCTGCGTCCACGTGCTGGTGCCCGACGGCCCGCAGACCCGCGGCCTTTCGACCAGGAGGGCGTGTGAGGAGCGGCAGACGGGCGAGGCGGCACTGCGCCTTGCGGTGACGGACCCCGACAAGACCTTGCGAAGTGAGTACTGTGCCACCGCACAGTGGGCCAGAAGACCGGTAGAGCGGCCAAAATTCTAGACGTGTTTTGAGCTCCGGAGTCGCTAAATGGGACTCGAACCGAACGTGTGACCCCACCAATGGATTGCTCTCCGAACGAGGAATCCATTGGTGGGGTCACACGTTCGGTTCCAGTCCCGTTTAGCGACTCAGGACCTCAAAACGTGTCTCGAATTTTGGCCGCTCCACCGGTCTTCTGGCCCACTGTTCACCGAGAGTCGGGACATGGTTCCTATTTCTAAGAAAAGCCGAAGACAGTACTCGGTACTTAGGGGTAAGTTGGGGAAGAAAAGTACAGGGCAAGAAAAGTACACAGCCCTGTGGGGGCTGCATACTGCAGACACCTTGGCATCTATTGAATGGGCAGAGAGAAAAAGGCGGGGGGGGGGGGGCATTCACATTGTTCGAAATAGATTTCTTCTGATTTTTTCCCTCGGCATTAAGTGAAGAGGGGGAGAAAAAAAGAATGGGATAGTGTAGCTAGAGATCAGTTGGAAACAGAGTACAGTAGTTACAAAATAGTTCAAAATAGGTTTCTTTAAAAAAAAATCACCTTGACGTCATTTTTGGTTCCACATTTTCCGGTCCAGAGGGGAAAGGAGACAAGCTTCCCCCTACCTCTTGAGCCACCCCTGATTTTTATTAATCCAACCCCTGTTTCGTGTGTTCTCAGATGTCAAGCGAGTTATTGGTCGCTCCTACCGATCAGTAATGACTGACCCAGCCAAGCCACTTATGGGTCCCATCAGATTGGCCCCTGGAGTCGGGGATTCTGTGAGAATTCGCCTGGGATTCGCTGAACTCTGCCCCGAGGAAGTAAGCAGATTTGTACATATAACTGATTTGTCTTCAGAGTTCTTCTTGTAAGAAATCCTCGACCTCTTTGCTGTTCAGTAATAGTTTCTTTTGAAGACCATGTTTGGTAGATTTTATTGAGTTTCTTGTAGTGTCATTAAAAAACAAAAAACAAAGTCTAGACTCTTGAATCTGCGCATCAAACGAATGCTTGTGCTCATGTCTTTGTCATGTCCCCAGGTTGTGGGCTCCCTACTATTGGAGTTGAGGAAGTTTGCAGAAAGCCAGCTCAACCATGAAGTGAGGAGGGCTGTAATGGCAGTACCCTCTTACTTTAACATTGCTCAGCGACAAGCCATTATTGACGCAGGTAAACTTACCAGACTTCAAGTGTAGCTTCTCTTCTAGTGTAGCCTCCGCTTTACATTGGGTCCACTTGTTCAGCCGGCACGCCATCAGAATTTGGTTGAAATGGCTCGAAATCACTGGCAACCTCGTCCTGAAAAAAAATTATAGTTGGTCAAACAGCGACAGCGTTTTTGAGTCAATTTGAGCGGCATTGACACCTGTGAAGCTTGTCTGTTTGCGCACATCATAATGTGAGTTGAAGTAGGGTAGACTTTTACCATTGACCCTGCCTGAGCCAAGTTGGGGAAGAGTCTTAGGATTTAGTTTCAATTCGATTAAAATCTCAAATTATTAGATCTTTCCCAAATGACAAAAAGAGTAAATTTTCCCTGTAGGTTGTCTCTAGTCAGGGACTGTCTGTGCTAACTTAATTTGTAATGACTCTAGAGGGCCTGCATTAGTTCTACCATCCGCACCTTTTCCAGCGTGGGTTTCGGACCCAGCCAATCCCATAATAAGGAAAAAAGATGAGAGAGAAAGAAATCAAACCTTCCAGCATTGGCTGAGCTGGTGATTTTTTTCACCGAGTGTTGGAGTTGAGAGAGTGAGGTGTGTCACTTTTCTAAAGCGCATGGTAGCCAATGCATGTCTCTCTAAGGAGGAGGGATAATTCAATCAATTTTACCCCAGCATCCTCCCTCCCTGGGCCGGGCAGATTGCAGAGGCTCGAATTTTTTCTACTGTCGCTTGGGACTCTTTTTAAGTGACTTGCTAGGTCCTAACGTGTGAATGAGTGTTTGCAGCAAGACTGGCGGGGCTGAACACGGTGCAGCTCGTCAACGAGACGACGGCCGCTGCCTTGGCCTACGCGCGCGACCGGGAGGACGAGAAGAATGTGGTCGTCGTGGACGTCGGCGGCGGGGGCGGCGCTGTGTCAGTCGTCCGGGTCAAGGAGGGTGCAGTTTGGGTCGTGTGCACCTCTATGAAACGGCTGCCGGGCGGAGAGGACATCGACTCTCAGATGATGATGTATCTGAGACAGGTACGCAGCCGCCGGAGCACAGTGGTCCAGAAGACCGGCGCCCGCGGCCTAAACTCTATAACGCGTTTTGAGCTCCATTGTTGCTAAACAGGACTCGAACCGAACGTGTGACCCCACCAATGGATTCCTCGTTCGGGGAGCAATCCATTGGTGGGGTCACACGTTCGATTCGGGTCCCATTTAGCGACCCTGGAGCTCAAATGCGTCCGCGGGATTTTGACCGCCTTCACCGGTCTTCTGGCCCACTGTGCGGAGCAATTCGCAGTCAGAACCAGGCGTGGATCCAGAAATAGTGTTATGGGAGTAATTTCGCCCAATTTCTTCTGTTTGCAGGTCATCAAGCAGGAGCATGGAAAGGAAGTAAGGGATCTGCGGTCCGCGGAGATTTTGCGGTCGTGCTGGGAAAAATCGAAACAGAAACTCTCTCGTATCCCCCAAGTGGAGCTGTCCACCTACCTGCCTGGACCGGACCTCGAATTTAAACACATTATATCCAGGGCCCAATTCGAGAAAGAGTGTCAAGGACTATTCGGCGAGATCATTCACGCAATACGCGACATCGCGGTCACAGGAATGGTAATTTTTCTACTTGATAAGTTTATGTTGACATTCTGTTTGTTTTCTGAAGTAATGACTTGTGGGCCCTGAGACTAGGTGACAAAGGTGCCCTGAAACTGGGCGCCATACCCGCTATGGCGAAGGGATCTCTAAGAAAAGTGGATCAGGCGTCAAAGGCGCCCGGTTTCAGGGCATGCCAAATTGGAGTGAGGCGGCTCACAGTGGGCCAGAAGGCCGGTGGAGGCGGCCAAAACTCTAGAGGTGTTTTAAGCTCCAGAGTCGCTAAACAGGACGCAAGCCGACCCCACCAATGGATTCCTCGTTTGGAGAGCAGTCCATTGGTGGGGTCACACGTTCGGTTCGAGTCCTGTTCAGCGACTCTGGAGCTCAAAACGCGTTTAGAGTTCTGGCCACCTGCGCCGGTCTTCTGGCCCACTGTGCGGCTGCATTGCTGATTGTCGCTCCCCGTTGCAGAATGCGCTCGCGGTGCAGGAATATGACAGTGTGGTGCTGGTGGGGGGATCCACTCGCATCCCTGTCCTCAGAAACGAGATCAACAGGATGTTCCCCAACAAGGTGCACAAGGCCCTGAACCCGGACGAGGCGGTGGCACAGGGAGCGGCTCTGCTGGCGGCTGGGACCGTGCGGCTGGAGCGGGAAGTCCTGGGACTCAACACCTGGATCACCATGGGCGACACTTCTTACACGCGGCCGTGCGCGACGGTGCTTGGCCTCAAGAGCACGATCGAGCGCCGCCCACTGACTAGGATGACGTACCAACGGCATAGATACAATTTCTCGGTGAGTTTCATAGGCCGCGGCACATTGGGCCAGAAGACCGGTGGAGGCGGCCAAAACTCTACACTACAAACCTAACTGTCTACTAAGTACACACTTACAAATGCGTGCTTGCAAGTACACACTTACAAACGCATGCTTAGCCAAGTACACACTTACAAATGCATGCTTGCAAGTACACACTTACAAACGCATGCTTGACGCATGGAGTTATACGGCGTCAGGCATGCATTTGTAAGTGTGCACTTGGCCAAGCATGCGTTTGTAAGTGTGTACTTGCAAGCACGCATTTGTAAGTGTGTACTTAGTAGACAGTTAGGTTTGCAGTGTAGACGCGTTTTGAGCTCCAGAGTCGCTAAACAGGACTCGAACCGAGCGTGTGACCCCACTAATGGATTCCTCTTTCGGAGAGCAATCTATTGGTGGGGTCAGACGTTCGGTTTGAGTCCCATTTAGCGACTCTGGAGCTCAAATCACGTCTCGAATTTTGACCGCCCCCAAATAGATTCGGAAGAATGCACTAAAATTGGGAGCCTTTTCGTCCACAATTTTGAGCCGATTGCCATGAGATAAGGATCAGTTGTGGTCTAGCATCTCAAGTTCAAGGTGGTTGAGCGCCTGGCCGATAGGCAAAAACGGGCACGGCTGTGCGGCGGGCTTGCCTACCCGTCCGATGGCAGGCGCTTCGTGAGCGGAACCGAGCCGTGTTATCCTCGTGGTCATGTTAAATATTTGAATTCGTATCTGTTTTCTTGTCAGGTCGAGCAGGCTAGTCCATATGATAAAGACGCCCTTATAACAATATATGATGACCAGAATGGATGCCCCGTCAAGCTTCACTTTGACATGTCAGGAACCCTCAACTGCTATGACGCGGATGGGGCTTTAATGTACTTTACCCCACGGTTCTGCCTGGACAAGTCAAGACTGAATATGCTCCAAAGAAAGATAGAACGGCAGCTGCACAGCGATAAAAGTGAATTGGAACGCACACAGGCCAAAAACAGTCTGGAGAATTTCATTCGGGACGAGCTATCAAAAGAGGTAAGGAAATTACTTTTTTTCTCTTTGTGAGGACTGAACGTTAAATAACCAAAATTGAGGGACTCGACCTGAACTTGCGACCCTACTAATGGGTTGCTCTCCAAACGAGGAATCCATTGGTGCGGTCACACGCTCGGTTCGAGTCCGGTTTAGCGTTGGTTTGGCCGTTTCTTATCCAAACTCTCATGTGCTGTTTCTATTACTCAGGACTGCTTTTGATTTTTTTTTAAATGTGAGTCCTATAATTTGCATTCCAGCTGATCCATGACAAGTCGCTGGAGGAAGAGCAGAAGCTGAAAGGCCACTGTAAAGAAGTTCTGGATCAAATTTCCGTGGATCCGAACATGCCGAAGGAACGCGCCAATGACGCCCTCTCGTACCTCAGCTCACTCCGTATTGAGATCGACAATGCGCGGCACCTCGCTGCGGTCGAGGTTCAGAAGAAGGAGTTACGCGAGGCGATTTCAAACTATCTGGCCGAGCTGTTGCGGATAGAGGTTCGTATCAAGTGCAAGCTTGTGTGTTGCTGTGCAGGCCCAGAGGCACAGTAGGCCAGAAGACCGGCGCCGGCGGCTATAACGCTAGACGCGTTTTTGAGCTCCTGAGTCGCTAAGTGGTACTCAAACCGAACGCGTTACCCCACGCATGGATTCCTCGTTCGGAGAGCAATACATTGGTGGGGTCACACGTTCGGTTCGTGTCCCATTAAGCGACTCTGCGAGCTCAAAACGCGTCCGGGATTTTGACCGCCTCCACCGGTCTTCTGGCCCACTGCGCTTATGCTGTTTACTGTACCTCTTGTACCTTCGTAGGTGTGTGAGGACGACCCGGCTTTCGATCTGACCTCCAAACTGCGCCCCGCCTGGTTGGAGGACCAGGAGTGGCTGCTGGCCCATGGTGAAGAGGCGTCCCTGCAGGAGCTCGAGCAGCGCGCGGCGAGGTTGAAGCAAGCCGTGGCCGACGTGGAGGCCGTCAGGGAGGAGCGGCGGTTGCAGGCCAAGGCCAAGCTGGCGTCTTGTGTTGATGCCTTGAAGATTTCATTGGAGGTAGGCTACGCCGCTGGGGTTCACAGTGGGTCAGATGACCGGTGGAGGCGGCCGAAATTCTAGACGCGTTTTGAGCTCCAGAGTTGCTAAACAGAACTCCAAACGAGCGTGTGATCCCACCAATGGATTCCTCATTCGGCGAGCAATCCATTGGTGGGAGCAATCCATTGGTGGGGTCACACGTTTGGTTCGAGTCCCATTCAGTGACTCTGGAGCCTAAACCCGTCCGGAATTTCGACCGCCGCCACCGGTCTTCTGGCGGACTGTGGGGTTGTTGCAGGCGCGGGACCAGGGGGTAGAAAGGGTGGGTGGGGTGGGGTATTGCCGCCCGGATTGAGGCACTTTGCCCATGGCCATGTAACTATTCTCCTCCCCTATTTTCCTTGGACCTGGAGAGAGAGAGAGAGAGAGAGAGAGAGAGAGGGGGAGAGGGAGAGGGAGAGGGAGAGGGAGTGGGAGTGGGAGTGGGAGTGGGAGTTTGACAGGTTGACAGGTTGTAGCTACCAAGTTTGGTATCTGATAGAAGATAAGCTCCATGTTTTTAATGGCAGAAAATATTGTCATGTTCAAACAATCAATTCTGCAAACTGTACCTCCTGTTCCTCCACCACCATACCTGCTTCCATTGTCTATTGCCATATGGCTGCAATAAGCACTGGGCCCTTTCATTTGAGACCGATTGTAGTTGAGTGTTCAACCTTTGAAAATGCCCACTTGAAGAAGGTTTAAAGCTTGTCTCCCTTACAATGGCCAGCAGGCATCAAAGTGAATTTGTTCTTCTGATAAATTCATTGTTTGTGTTAATGACCTCTTTTTGGTCTTGTCTGCCTCTTTCTTACAGAGTGCTGATGACTTATTGGGTTTCAATGATGAAAAGTTAAAACAGGATATGAACAACATGTTGTCAAAATGTTTGGAAACGACTGCATGGCTAGAACGCCACCCAAATGCCCAAATAACAGATTATGAATGCCAATTAAAACATTTGGCTCCACATGAGAAACATTGGAATGAATTGAGCCAGAAACTCTTCAAAATAGCCCTGGAACAAAAATTGAAAGATGTGATGGCTCAGGTAAGGATTTTTTCCAAATATTTGCCCTGATTTGAACGCACCCACCCTCTACTTTGGGTATTTCCTTCAATTATTGTTACTGCTCTATTGTGAACATATTAGCTGTATCTAATCATCTAGCAGTATTACCGTGCGTTCCACATCACATTGAATTTTATTTGAATGATTCACATTCACCAATTTTCATAGTTACTTTGTCCACTGTTTCTTTTCTTAGTGCCCAAATGATGAGGACTGGTGTACTAGGTATTCAGAGAAATTCATATCTGTTAAAAGTTGGTTGGATTCCAAATTGCAAGTTGCTTCAACAGAGGAGCTTCGCCAGAAGTTGCTTTATGTTAGGAAAGAAGCAGCCATGTTTGCCAAAGACTTCGAACAAAACAGATTAGGTTTGTTAGAAAAGCTGAAAACAAAGCTTCATTCACTTCTTAGTATGCAGGTATTTGAATTTTCTGTTTCTGTATCTTGTGCTTTGGTGTGCCTTGTGGCAAAATACTGGTTTTTGTGTCGTTTTTCCTTGTATTGTTATACCCCTTTCCTTCTGATTAGACAAGCTCAGATATGCCCTGCTTCCCGCTCGCTCTTCAGCTTCAAAGTTACTGTCGTAGCCTGAACATCTGGGTTGAGGAACATCCTGCTCCAACACGAGAGGAAATAAGTGAACATTTAACTGACTTAAACAAACGTGCAGCAGAGTTTAAACGTGATCAAACCCGAACAAGAAGGAAGAACCTGAGGACGCAACTCTGCCAGCTTGTTCGTGGAATAACTTTTAGGAAGGTGAGTTAATATACCCCTTTACATGGTATATCATCATGTTTGTACCTTAAAATTATCCATGTCTGTTGACATCCATCTCTAAATTTGCACACAGGTCCATGAAAATGACATTGTTCGTGATTTGGAACACAGTTTACAAGCCCTTTGCAGTAACAATTATGTTGTTGTTCTTGCCGATGAGAAACTAAATTCTGATCAACTTGAGTCCTATCTCAATGAAGTAAGAGAAAAGGAAAAGGAGATTAAAGAGGAAAGAGAGAAAAGAACGGCAGCCAGAGACTCACTGCAGAAAGCTTTGGATTTGGTCATGAAGGTAGGCCTTAAAGAAAATTAGGGGAAACTAATTTTTGGGTCCCTGCATATAAGTTTCCCAACCAGCAACATGTAAATCAAGCACCTCAAATACCATTATCCATATCAACCTTACTATCACTGAAGTAAAAACAAGCAATAGGATGCATCCTGATAATTATGCATTCTAAAATCCTCTAATGTCTTGGGATTATTTAAGCCTGAACAAAATTATGTTTTGTGATCCTTTACGTTTACAGGAAGGTAATTTAGAGTTGGTTGCCCCCTTTTATGAATGGATTCAATCGCACCCAGCAGTTCCAGCTGATGAATTCGACATGAGGCGTCTTCATGTCCTGGGTGAAGCTGGTATTACTGCTCTAAGTTGTCGACCTACAAAATTAGAGAAAGCAATGCCACAAATCTCACCCCCTCTGGACGAAAATGTCTCAAAAAGTGATGATGGCACTGGTGTGGAAGTGAAGTGTGAATTGCTCTCCCAAATTTCTAACACTGACGAGAATGACAACACGTGTGAAAAAGAAAGCAAGGTGGATAAAGTTATAAGTAAGTTTTTTTTGCTTGGTTTTTGGTACTTCCCCTGTTGCTTAGCCTGGGTGCATTTGTTTGTATTAGGTTCTGTCTTGAGCTGCGGGTTTTGGCCATTCTTAATTGGTCAGAAAAGTTATAAAAATGAATAGGCTTTGTTTCAAACAGATATATTTTCATGAGTTAGAGTTGAGTCGGATAATTTACTCTCTACGTCTAATCGCCATTTATGACGCAAGTACAAGATAGAAGTCCTGTAGAAGTGGCTGGGCCTATACTTGCGTAAGAATGTCGTCTTGTCAGGGTTAGAGTCCTCTAGGGCTCTAGTCAGGGTGAGCTTCAGAATTTCAGGGATGTAGAATAAATGTACCATGGGCCCCAACCTCCAAGTTGCCGTTTATCTTTAACAAAAATAAGTTTTACTTGACATACAGAGTGTTTTCAAAGCAACTTTCCAATATCCATACGAAACAGCACCGTGTTCCGAATTCACCGATAGCAAAGTATTTCATGGCGTACTGTGGTTTTTGACTTTCGTGATGTAGGCGACATCAGGGTCATGACGCTGATGTCGACCCTGTGGGATCGGGCCCAGACGGACCCTCTCGGCTGGGCAGTCACGGTGGCGTTCTTGCCGGCCAAGCTGCTGGAGAGCCAGCTGGAGGTCCTGAGGTCGCTGTCGACGGCTCTGGCCGTGGAAATTCTGCGAGTGGCCCAGGTCGGCGGCGGGATGGCCCTCCTCGTGGACAGGCGGCAGAGCGAGGCGCGCTGCCTCCTGTCGCTGTCGGTGCGCTACCTCGACGAGCGCGGCAAGCCCGTCGAGAGGCTGCTCGTGGTGCGGCTCGCCCAGGTACGGACACTGGAAGGGAGGTTGTTGCTACGCGCAGTGGGCCAGAAGACCGGTGCAGGCGGCCGAAACTGAACGGCTCCAGAGTCGCTAAGGACTCGAACCGAACGTGTGACCCCACCAATGGATTCCTAGTTCGGAGAGCAATCCATTGGTGGGGTCACAAGCTCGGTTCGAGACTCATTTAGTGACTCTAGAAATCAAAACGCATGTGGAGTTTTGGCCGCCTCCACTGGTCTTCTGGCCCACTGTGCGCCAAAACTCTGGACGTGTTTTGAGCCCCAGTGTCGCTGGGGACTCGAACCGAACTTGTGACCCCACCAATGGATTGCTCGCCGAACGGGGAATCCATTGGTGGGGTCACACCTTCGGCTGATTGAAAGAGATTTTTGTTGCGTTCCAGATTTGCAGCAGCGACGGCGAGGCGTTGGCGCAGTCCTTCTTGGCGCTCTGCGAGCGTGCCCAGGTGCATTGGCAGGCCATCCTGGTGGGCGTCAGCGCCGAGGCCGCGGGCCCCGAAGGCAGGGCCTTCGTACAGTGTCTCCAGGCCTTGTCGCCCGCGCCCATCGAGGACCTCGTGAACGCAGCAGTGCCCCTGGAGGACAGGGTGGCCCTCGCCTGCTACGCGCGCCTCCGCGAGAAGCACACCTATCAAGTGGCGGTCCAGTTCTTCAGCACCATGGACATGCTGAGGAGCCTCTTCGCCGTAGACAGCCCGTGGTTCCCACTCCTAAGGGAAACCTGTGCGTCGCTGTCACAGGAGGACTTGGACCCCTGGGCGACCTACTCCAGTGCTATCGCCTTCGTGTCTGCGGAGCGCGAGGGCATCGTCAAGGCACTGCACGAGCTGGCCAACGTGGAGGGGCGCCACTACCAGGTGGTTGCCGTTCTCACCGACGCCCTGTCCCTGTCGTCCCAGGACAATGGATTCAACATTTGCCTTGCGTCGTTTCGCAATCTGTTCGCGGAGGCGGCCAAGTTCTTCGGACAGGTGGGTTCACCAACTCCCAGATGGCTCTATGGCAAAGTGGGCCAGATGATCTGTGGAGGCGGTCAAAGTCCCGGACTTGTTTTGAGCTCCAGAGCCGCTAAATGGTACTCGAACCGAACGTGCGATCCCACCAACGGGTTGCTCTGCGAGCGAGCAATCCATTGGTGGGGTCACACGTTCGGTTCGAGTCCTGTTTGGCGACTGTAGAGCTCAAAACGCGTCTAGGGTTTTCGCCGGCAGCGCCGGTCTTCTGGCCCATGTGTATTGCTCGGAACAGCGACTCTGGAGGTCAAAGCGCCACCGGGATTTTGACCGCCTGCACCGGTCTCCTGGCCCACTGTGACTCGGCTTCTTTGCAGGCGGGCCTACCGACCTTCTTCAACCTGGAGCACGCCGGCCTGCTGGCGGAGAACCCCTTCCCCTCGGTGGAGGCTGTGCTCGAGCAGCTCGTCCGCCCGGTCAGGAGGTTGGTTGCCGGCCGCGTGTGGTCCATGGAGAAGGAGAGGGACATGTGCTGCGTGGTGTCCACGTGCGTGGAGGTGACGGCGCAGGCGATGGAGCGCGCCAGGCAGCAGATGGTGCACGTCGCGGACATCCTGAACCACCCCGTGTCCGAGGCGGCGGGGCCCTCCGTGTTCGGCAACGACTTCACGCTGGAGATCCAGCAGCTAGGCCTGGAGCACGCCGGCAAGTACCGGAACCTGTACAGCGCGCTGGGCGGCGTCACCTTGGAGGACTTTCAGGTAGAGATGAAAATGCCGGGAAAGCTTCTGGAAACATTAGAAAATATAACAATGTTTTTTTTTCTTGGCCTTGGAAAAATTGGAAAGATTCAGCCTTCAAAGTAGGTAAAAATCCCGACTCTTCACCTGTAGGCAGGGAAAATGCATATCTTTATCACTATGTGAAGACGATTTTAAGTGCACCCATACTTTTTATACCCTGTCATGTTTCCTTCTCGTACGTTTTAATTTGAGGTTGCAGTAGTGAATCTGGGGTTGCGAGTGAAAGTAAAGGCGTAACGAAACTTAAAAGTAGTAGGTTTTATGTTCATATTCCACTGCAGAGGTTTCAAACTAATTTTTCTTTTCATTTTATTTATGTTTTTTTCTATTTTTCCGGTTTTTTTTCTAGTTTTCGGGTTATTTTCCATTTTTCGGCTCTTTCCGTGTTTTGCCGTTTTTTTTCCGACCCTGTGAAAGTTTCTGGAAAATTCGCATCTCTACTTTCAGGCACGCTTCCCGCACCTGCACCGGCATGTGGTTCGCGCCCTCGTGGCGCCGGTGCTGCCAGCGTACGACCGGAAGTCCACGGAGCAACTGAGGGATGTGTTCCAGAGGACGGCGTCCTGCCCCGCGGACAGAGTGGGCGACTTCGCCATGCTGGTGGCCAACGAGAAGTCCACTCCCACCATGAGCGAGGCTGTGCGGATCCTCAACCACCGACTCTAGGCCCTCTTCCAACTTGTTTTTCTTTTCTTGTCAGATTCGCTCTTAATTAGCAGCAATCTTAATTTTAAGTTGTTTATTTTATTTTGATACATGGAAAGAGCATGTAGTTTGTTGTCTCTGAGGCGCCCGTGTGGGGATGATTTCTTCTGTCCAAATATTATGTAGCAATTTTGTTTTGTGCTGATAATTTTAATCATCTCATGTGAACGCCTAGTCCATTGTACCAAAGTTTTCATTTTTGTAACTTACCTATGTCATGTGTGATTCTAAGGTGATTGAAGTATAAACACCATTCCAGAAACTTGTTGCCTTCACTTTATTCCAACACACCTTCAGTCAACTGAAAAGAGAGACAGTTTGGCGTCTTGTCTGAGAAGGGGGGGAAGGAGAGGGGATGGGGTAGCAACGAACAAAGATGAGAAGACACCGTGCAGCCGCAGCCAGCACACAGTGGGCCAGAAGACCGGTGGAGGCGGCCAAAACTCTAGACGCGTTTTGAGCTCCAGAGTCGCTAAATGGGACTCGAACCGAGCGTGTGACCCCACCAATGCATTCCTCTTTCGGAGAGCAATCCATTGGTGGGGTCACACGTTCGATTTGAGTCCCATGTAGGGACTTTGGAGCTCGAAACGCGTCCGGGACTTCGACCGCCTCCACGTGGCACACCGTGCAGCTCCTCAACTTGCCGTCGTTCGCCCAGAGGCCTCAGACGAAGCGCCCGATCACGGACGGATAGGCAATCCCGCGTACTCGCACGCTCTACGGGCGGGCCCACCTCCCCGGCGCTCTCCGCTCCGGCGAGGGAACTCGTCCACTGTTGGAATCGGCCGTCGATTTCAACAGATGCCTGCTTGGCAGGAGGGCGGATCCAGAGGCAAGTGGGATGTCGCACAAGTTGCCTACCGGCCAAGGCGCGACATTTTGACCACCTTACAGGCGGCTTTGGAAAGGGGGGGGGGGGAGGCCAAAGCTTCGCCCACCCCCTGGATCCGCGCCTGGCGTGTCAAGCGCACACCTGTGAACGCAGGGGCGGCTACAACCAACCGTACCGTGCCACAGTGGGCCAGAAGACCGGTGGGGGCGGCCAACACCCTAGACGCGTTGTGAACTCAAGAGTCGCTAAACAGGACTCGAACAAACGTGTGACCCCACCAATGGATGCCTCTACGGAGAGCAATCCATTGGTGGGGTCACACGTTCATCAGTTCGAGTCCTGTTTAGCGACTCTAGACCCCTAAACGCGTCTAGAATTTCTGCCACCGGTCTTCTGGCCCACTGTGCACCGCTGCAACAACGTTGAGACATACAACAGAGTGAGAGGGGGGGGGGGAGGTGTTGGGGTTAGGCGACATCCAAGGACGACGAGGTTCCTGTTTTATTTCATTCTCAAATTCGTGGTGTCGTTTAGAAATCTTGAACAGGCCAAGCGTTGCTGCTGTTGGACTCGTCTCGACAGGCGCTCGCGCTGCGCGTCGAGGACAGGGAAGGGGAGGGAGGAAGGGAGGGGGTGGGGGTGGTTGGCTGCGCGGCTGGCCGCCGGCCGCCGCCCCGGCCCCGGCTGCGGCCGCCGCAGCTGGCAGTTGCAGTGTTGTCGGGACTCGGGACCGCCGACGCCGACCGTTCACACAGGCGCTCCGTGTGCGACAAAGCGAAAACAGAGCAAACTGTAAACAGAGGAAGTTACGGACGAACCGGCGTGTCAAAGACTCATTCCCACCGTGAGTGCGTCGTGTGACAGTGACAGTGGACAGTGTCGTTGCGTTCTGTGTATGTGTGGACGTTCTGTGTATGTGTGTGTGAAAGTGGTGGAGTGTCCCTCGCCTCGTTCAAGATGGAAACTCGTTCCTCTAGAAGTAAGTTCATCCAGTGCGCCACAAACAAGGAACCTGTTGCAGTGTATACCAACCACGTCAGCTTTTCATTGTTGCTGTTGGAAGGAGGAGGCGTTTCTCATATGATTGATGTTTACTCCTTTGGTGCCCTGAAAGGGTTGGAGGCGGAGGTTCTCCAGTCCTCGCCAAACTTCAGAAAGTGCTTGAAATTGCAAGCTGTGTTGTCTTTTCCTTCATTGTTGCTACATGTTCAATGGAAGCTCATCTCTCTGCAATGAAAATTGGCTCGACATGGTTTTTATTTCTTTGTTCAAACTACGTAACCATAGACCTGTTAGTGATATCTGGTGTCAGAAGGGTTTTGATTAACCGAACAAACAGCCTGTTGCAGTATGCATTTCTTATGAGCTTTACATATTGACATCAATTGGTGTTTGAGCTTGTAGCATTCCTTTCTTGTTCTTGAATTAAAAGCCCATGACTTATTTCCGTTCTTTGTGGAAACAACTCTTTCTGACTAAATGGCATATCCTCACCAGAAGGTGAAGCTTTGTATCATAATATCAGAACATTCTTTCTTGCTTCTAAAAAAGTAAGTGAGGGGGAATTGTTGTCTTGGGAAACCTGAGTTTGGTTCGAAATGCGCAACTAATGTCAGTATTGGTTTGTAGTCAGTAAGATAAGCTGATGGTAAAATAAGGGCTTGGTGTTCAAATCATCAAAAATGTTTGTATGAATTGTGTTTCAAACTAGTTGTGGGTCAATTTGAAATCTGTACGGTGACTTGTTCATCAAAACCAGGTCTTTCTGGTCTGAACAAAATCTTGCACGCATACATGATTAGAAGAATGTACGATTAACAGAAGCAGGGTGCGCTTGTCAGTTCCAAATTCAGAATTCTCTACACAACTCTGCGTCACTGATTTTGTTCTAGCAAGCTAGAAAGCACATTCTGACAAATACCAAGCTACATGTACTTACAGTGCAGACAATGTCTTTTTCTCACAAATTCATACTGCAAAATTTTGTGCCAGCTACTGCTCGCAGCTGGTCTCTTAAAATAAATCTGCATATAAATTTTTCTTTGGTGGATAGCTTCTGCAAATAATTTGTTTGGCTTCTTCGAAAAAGAAGCTCTGGTGTTAATTTTTAGCCGCCTTCAGTTCAAGTCAATGTGAATTTTTTTGCATGTGTTGGCCGGTTTCAACCCGGAGAAAAAAGTAACTCTGGAAAACTGTGCCTGCTTTTTTCCTATTTTCAATTTAAAATATGCGTTTGTTTGTAATGGCTTATTCTCATATCCTTGCTCGCAGCCAGGGGGAAATCACTGTGAATTTCGGTATACAAATCCTGTGAATTTCAGTCGAATTTCGATGAATTTCAGTCAAATTCCGATGAATTTCAGTCGAATTTCAATGAGTTTAAGTCCAAATTCGATGAATTTCAATCAAATTCCAATGAATTCAGTGAATTTCAGTGAATTTACAAGTTTGATGAATTTTGGTGTACAAATTTGGCTGGAGTTTTATTTCCCTTGCTCGCAGCTCAGAGCCTCCGGCAGGCGGGACCCGAAGATGACGGCGTCGTTTTGGGGATCGACTTCGGCTGCACCAAGATGGCCGTGGCCGTGGTGCAGGACGGCGACGTGGATGTGCTGCCCAACGACATCGGGGCGCGCACCACCCCCAGCGTGGTGCACGTGCAGGTGGAGGACGGCGAGCAGAGGCAGACGGCCCAGACGGGGGAGGCGGCCCTGCGCCTGGCGGTGAGCGACCCGGACAAGACCATTCGCAGTGAGTAACGCACAGTGGGCCAGAGGACCGGCGCGGAGGGGGCGGTCACAATCCCGGACGCGTTTTGAGCCCAGAGTCGCTAAATGGGACTCGAACCGAACGTGTGACCCCATTAATGGATTGCTCTCCGAACGAGGAATCCGTTCGGCACCTGCGTGTGGCCTAAAGCACCTGGCCTGTAAGGTTGGCAGTAAAGTGAGTAAAGCATAGGGACGGTGGCATTCCCTGCCAAAGCGACAGGGGCAAGGTAGGCCACCCTTTGCACGCCGGTGTGTTGCGAGACGGACTGGCGGCCTGCCACACAGGCGCTGACGGGTGCACACGGCGAAATCGTGGTTTTGCTCCCCTAAACGTCCCGAGATACACGTAGGCTTCAAGGGCGGATCCAGGGACGGGTCCAGGAAGGGGGATTGACACCAACATTGCGTACTTTCAGAGTCAAAGTGCGACTAGCCCCGGTTTTGTTCTCGGTTTTGTTTTGTTTGTGCTCGGCTAGCAGACCAAAACGTCGTGTTTGTAAACACTTTGCAACTCGCCAACACTTGATGTGCCGATCCACTGGTTGAACTCAAGCGTACTTTTACGCCTTTCTTCAAGCGTAGTAGAACTACGCTCGGCTTCAAGCGTAGTTCTCCGTTTTGCCCCTCTCCAGCCTATCTAAATGCACGGGAGAATTTCTTCTCTACGCTTGACGTCAAGCGTAAAGTCTTCAAGCGTAGTTGTATGCTTGAATGAAGCATACGCTTCAGTTTTACCAGTGTTGCTGATGCTCTGTTGACGGTCCCCTTTCCAGATGTGAAGCGTGTGATCGGGCGCCCCTACTCATCGGTCTGCAGGGACCCAGGCAAGCCGCTCCTCGGGCCAGTCAAGTTAACTGGCGGAGACGAGGACGCCACCTGGATTCGCTTGGGAAGCCTGATCCTGAGCCCGGAAGAGGTAAAGCAGGAGCTGACGCACCGTGGTCCAGAAGACCGCTGGAGGCGGCCCAAACTCTAGACGCGTTTCGAACTCCAGAGTCGCTAAACGGGACTCGAACCGAACGTGTGACCCCACCAATGGATTCCTCGTTCGGCGAGCAGTCTATTGGTGGGGTCACACGCTCGGTTCGAGTCCTGTTTAGCGACTCTGGAGCTCGAAACGCTTTAAGACTTTAGTTGGCCGCCGGCGCCGGTCTTCTGGTCCTTAGATTCGCAGTGTATGCACTTGTCAGTGTGTACTTGACAGTCACTTTTATCGTGTGGTGTCTGTCACAGATCGCGGGCACGCTGCTGCTGGACGTCAGGAAGTTCGCAGAAGCCCACCTGAACCGCCGCGACATCCGCAAGGCTGTGATCGCCGTGCCGTCGTACTTCAACATCGCACAGCGACAAGGGATCATTGATGCAGGTACATATTTAGTGTCCATCTCTCGTGGAAAGGGACCCTTTCAGTCGTCGCCGAGTGAAGTCTCACAGTGGGCCCGAAGGCCGGTGCCGGCGGCCAAAACTCTTGACGCGTTTTTTGCTCCAGAGTCGCTAAATGGGACTCGAACCGAACGTGTGACCCCACCAATGAATTCCTCGTTCCGAGAGCAACCCATTGGTGGGGTCACACGTTTGATTCGAGTCCCATTTAGCGACTCAGGAGCTCAAAACGCGTCTAGAGTTTTGACCGCCTCCACCGATCTCTGGCCCACTGTGATTCAGGAGACGCTCCTCTCCCACCCCCTTGAAAAAGGGCCTTCCACTGCCGCAGACAGATTGAAATGTTTTTTTTTCGGGCTCTCTCGTCACAGCGAGGCTGGCGGGGCTGCCGGAGGTGCGGCTCGTCAACGAGACGACGGCTGCTGCCTTGGCCTTCGCGCACGACCGGGAGGGCCCCAAGCTCGTGGTCGTCGTGGACGTCGGCGGCGGGGGCGGCAGCGTGTCGGTGGTCATGGTGGACGGCGGCGGGGTGCAAGTCGTGAGGACTTGCGGCAAGCGGCTCCCAGGCGGCGACGAATTCGACATCAGGATGATCAACTACCTGTGGACTGTATGTACACTACGTAGCCACTGTAAAAACGAATACCCAGAATTTTACAAAGGTGCTCTGGTAAAAAAGGCATGTTCCCGAAGAACCTTTGTTAAGTTACGGCGCTGGTAATCCACGACGGTTCACAAACTCTTATCGTAAATTCACGAATGTCCTTCGTAAGTGTACGAAAAATTCTTCGTGAATTTGCGAAGAATTTTTGTTTATTCACTATGGTTTTTGCAGCAATGTTTTTTTTTCTGAGATACCTTCAAATATTCCAATTTTTTTTCTTACAGTGCACTGTGTGACATGTGGCACGCTATGTACGTATGTTTTTGGGGAACAAGCGCTGCACAAAATTGTGGAAGTGTTTCAAAATGCACGAATCTGTGCTTAACTGAACACGAAAGTGTGCTTTGTTGCGCATGAATTTTTGTGGTTCGCAAACATGCTCAATTTTTCACAAATGCCTTGCACTAAAAAAACACGTTGCAATTTAGGACGCTGTCGTGCGTCTCACATCATTTTAAATGCGAGGCTTTTGTAAAACGGTCACAAAACGCATAATGTTTTCAGAAATTTTTTTTGATTGTGTGTTGTTTTTTTTGGATATTGGCGCATGACCCATCCCGCCCATGTATTTTGTCAGGTCATCAGGGAGGAACACGGGAAAGAGGTGGAGGACCACCGGTCCATGGAGATCCTTCGCTCCACTTGGGAGAAGGCCAAGCAAAAGCTTTCGAGGATTCCTCACGTAGAGATATCGACGTTCCTCCCCGCCATCGACAAGGAGCTGAAGCACACCATACCAAGAAGTTTGTTCGAGGCGGAATGCAGTGACTTGTTCGATTTCATCCTGCACGAGATTTCGCGCACCCTGAAAAACGCAATGGTAATTCACGCTACCCTTCTTGGTGTACTACGACGAACGTAGTCTTGAGTTGTCAAGGGGTTTAAAACTTCCTTGATAAGCGTGGATCCTCTGGACCCATTGGGGCTACACCCCCAACCCCAATTTTTTCCACCCTGCAGGGGCAAGTTGTGAGAAGTACACGGTAAGAAAAGTACGCCCTTACTGAGCTGATACAGAATCTAGTCCTTGAGCCATCCTGTGATCAGTAACCTCAACGGAACCAACAAATTTTTCAGCATTATGTTTGTTTTGTATCGCACGGTACTAAGAAATAGCTTCGCATTATGACTGGCTTGCGTTTCTTCACTGTTGTGGCTTTGCAGGCCACAGTGGGCCAGAAGACCGGTGGAGGCGGCCAAATCTCTAGGCGCGTTTGACCTCCTGAGTCGCTAAGCAGGACTCGAACCGAAGGTGTGACCCCACCAGAGGATTCCTCGTTCGGAGAGCAATCCATCATTGTTGGGGTGACACGTTCGGTTCGAGCCCCATTTAGCGACTTTGGAGCTCCAAAAGCGTCCGAGATTTTGACCGCCTCCACCGGTCTTCTGGCCCACTGTGCAGGGCTCTCTCCCGGAAGGAAGCTGTGTGGACCACGTGGTGCTGGTTGGCGGGTCGTCCCGCATCCCCCACCTCCGCGCCGAGATCGACAAGCTGCTGCCGGGCAAGCTGCACAAGGCGCTGAGCCCCGACGAAGCGGTGGCCCGAGGGGCCGCCCTGCTGGCCGCGGGGGCCGTGCGGGTCGACAGGGAGGTGGTGGGCCGTGACACCTACGTGACGATCGGCGGCACCACATTCTTCTACGATGCAGATGAGCTGCTGGTGGAAAAAGTGCTCCGTGCGGATGTCAGGGCAAAGGAGTACTTTGCGGTGAGTAGCCTCACCGAAAATAGATAGGTCAGACTTTTGACCCCTATAACGGTCTTACTGAAACGCACGACCGAAAAAGGGTCATACTGAAATGTAAAACTGAAAAAGGGTCATACTTCGATGTATGACCGAGACCGAAAAATGGTCATACTTTAGAGTGTATCACAGGTAAAGGCTGATTAATCCCCAAGCTAAACAATAGCCAGTCTCGCTAATGAATGTCTGACCTTTTTTTGGTCATACATTTAAGTATGACCCTTTTTCGGTCATACATTTGTGTATGACCGTTTTTCGGTCATACTTTTTGTATCACCGAAAATCGGTCAGATGTCTCACCCTTTGAATTTCAGTGCTAGAAGCATTGAGAAGGCAAGGCTATAAAAATTATGCCCTTTCGGGGTGTAACGCATTTTAATGCCACCGTGCAAAATAGGCGCCCTGTGGAAGGACCCTGTGCACTTCCACAAGGCGTGAAAGCAACATCGGTTTTGGGCTGAATTTATGTTTTTACCAACAAGGGCATTAAAAATGAATGCCAATTGAAATAGCCAAGAACTTTTCGTGAAGTAAAAGAACCTCTAGCTTCGCGGTTAAATTGCAGCGTTTTGAACTTTGAACGCGCGCTGTGAAAATTCCTCGACATCATTGAATGGTTGTTTATGACATTTCTTTGCTTACGGACACGGGTCTGGTTCTAGTTTGTTCCTTTTTTTTCCCCCAATGAATCCATCTCAAGTGCAATGGTTAGATCAGTTGTGGACCAGCCCTTAATGGTAATGGTAATGTTGGGTAGGCAAAACGGGGCACCGACGTGTTGCGGGCTTGCCTACCCTTTCCATTGCAGGCGTTTCCTTGCGAGGGATCCTGTTATGGATGTGCTGGGCCGGACAGTGGGCCAGAAGACCGGTAGAGGCAGCCAAAATTCTAGGCGCGTTTGGGGCCCAGAGTCGCTAGACAGGACCCGAACCGAACGTGTGGCCCCATCAAAGGATTGCTCTCCGAACGGGGAATCCATTGGTGGGGTCACACGTTCGAGTCCTGCCGAGTCCTGATCAGCGCCTTTAGAGCTCAAAACGCGTGTGGTGTTTTGGCCGCCTCCGCCGGTCTTCTTGCCCACTGTGCGCGGCTGTTTGGGGTGGAGATCTGCATAACCCCCTCGGGGGGATGTACACCTCCCTTCTGACTGACTGGTCATACTGCGAGTGGAGGCTTGTAGTCGCTTGAGGCTCTTTCCCGCCGGGATAGAGTGCCACCTTAGTAAGGACGGCCATGTCTCGTTTTGTCGTGCAGGCGGGCTTGTGTCGGGCCGGAAATGGCATACGATCAGTTGTGGTCTAGCCCGTAATGGTAATGGGTAGGCCAAACGGTGCACCGATGTGTTGCGGGCTTGCCTGCCCTTGCCGTTGCAGGCGTTTCCTTCGACCTATCTTGATCGTTCTTTCAGGTCCAACAAGCGAGTGAATATGGAACCAACACCCTTGAGGACATATATGAAGAGGAGAGACGTCTCTACGAGTTTCGTTTTAACACGTCTGGTATCATGCTTTGCTTTGGCACGGATCGGTCTCAAATGTCGCTCAAACCAGCTTACTGCCTCGACAGCCAGAGGCTTCAACACCTAGAGCGAAAAATGGAGAGACAAATGCATGGGCAGAAGGTTGAGATGGACCGCGCCCAGGCGAAGAACTCTTTAGAGAACTTTCTTCGTGAAGAACTGGCCAAGGAGGTATGGCATTTTCTCCGTTGTTCGATTTTCTTTTACAGAAAAGAAATCATCATTAAATAAAAATTGTCACTGCCGATTTGGTCCCAGAATAGTGGTTTCTTAAGAACGTATGTCCCGTCTTGCTTCTGAGTTGCCGATCTTTTGTGTTTTCAGACGGTCCAAGACGCGTGGCAGAAAGAGGAGAGGCAACTGAGGGACCTCTGTAAACAAACGTTGGATGACATTTCAAGAGATCCGAATCTGTCTAAGGAGCGTGCTGACAAAATATTATCTCTTGTCAGCACCCGACGGGAGGAGATAAACAAAGCACGAATCTCTGCGGCAATGGAAGTTCGAAGGAAGGAGTTGCGAGAGAAGCTGGCGACGCACTTGGCAAAGTACCTGCAGGAAGAGGTTCGTTGCCGAATCTTTCTCGAGTGACGCAAGTGTCATGCATGCACTGGTAAAGCAAAGGCTTAAAAGTTACGCCATTTGTGGCATAAACACTCTCTTACGCGCTTGAAGGGCTTAAATCGTTTTATGCCCTTGGGAAGGGCGTGAATGGTATAGGACTTTTAAGCAAAATTTTAATGCCCTTCCAAAAGGCATTAACGATTCACGCCGCTCCAGGGGCATAAATCGTTTACGCCTTCCTAGGGCATAATTTCCATGCGTTTGTTTCACCAGTGTGTTTTTGTCGAGGGGTCCACCACTCTGGTAATCGTGTGTACACTTCGTCCAGTAATCACTTGGTAATCACACGCCTTAACTGGCTATTTTCGCTGTTTTTATCGGATTTTGGGAGGGGTTTCTTATGAAAATGGGCCAAAAATGCTCTTAGCTAACCAAAATTGTAGAGTTTTTTGAGTATTTTTGTACGTCATCACGGGTAATCAGTAATCCTGTGTATACTCCTGAGCTAAGTGATGGACCTCTCTGTTTTTGTCCTCAAGGGATAACAAATTTTGACAGTGTGGGGTGTTGCCCTCTGCAGGTGTCGCCGGACAGCGCTTACGCGCGCGCTGACTGGGCCGCGGACGGCGAGTGGCTCAAGGGTCCAGGCCAAACCGCTGACCTCGCCGAGTTGCAGAGGCGCCTGATGGAGGCGAGGCGCAGGAAGGATGCTTTGGAGGCGGGCAGGAGGGCGCGGCTGCAGGGAGTCAAGAACGGCCTGGAGACGACTTTGAACTCCCTCTCGCTGTCACTGCAGGTATGCATCAGGGCCGCACAGTGGGCCAGAGGACAGGCGGCGCACAGTGGGCCAGCAACCCGCGCAGGCGGCCAAAATTCCGGACGCGTTTCGAGCTCCAGAGGGGAGATGGTCGGTAGCGGGCATGACCTGAGGGCCAGGGGGCTGGATGGTCGGTAGCGGGCATCGGAGGGAAAAGTCGCGAAATGCGGGAAAAAAGGGAAATGTCCTCTAGCGGGCAGCCGGTGGTGTGGCCTACCTCTTGGGCGCTACGCCAACAAACTCTGACAAAATTTACACGTGTGCACTCTTAAAACCTTACGAAGTATTTTGAGCATACATATAACAAACTAAAATACTTTGTTCTACGAAGAAATAGTTCGTAAATTACGAAGTATTTTCTTTGTAAGCTTACGTATGCTCAAAATACTTTGTTATACAAACTACTTTTCCCAAAATAGTTTGTAAGGTTTTCTGAGTGTGAAGCAGACAAGCCGGCACAAATCCGGAGTTCTCTACCAAAGTCCCTACTATCTCCAAAATGGATCCGCCGCGGTCGCGTTTTGGAGCGTGCACACTTCACGAATCTTTACCCAGTGTAGCTGGTCTGCCGGTGTAGCGCCCAAGAGGTAGGCCACACCACCGCCTGCCCGCTAGAGGACTTTTCCCTTTTTTCCCACATAATCGCGACTTTTCCCTCCGATGCCCGCTACCGACCATCCAGCCCCCTGGCCCTCAGGTCATGCCCGCTAGCGACATAGCCCCCTCCAGAGTCGCTACACGGTTAAAACGGTACCTGGTTTTCCCAGGAAGCCTATGGTAGAGACATAGGCGATTTCCAGGGAGTTCCTGGGAAAACCAGGAGCCGTTTTTACCGTGTAATTGGGACTCGAATCGAACGTGTGACCCCACCAATGGATTGCTCTCTGAACGAGGAATCCATTGGTGGGGTCACACGCTCGCTTTGAGGCCCATTTAGCGTTTCTGGAGCTCAAAATGCGTCTAGAATTTTGGCCGCCTGCGCCGGTTTCTGGCCCACTGTGCGGCGGTGGCTGAAACTCTAGACGCGTTTCGAGCCCCAGAGTTGCTAAGTAGGGCTGGAACAGAGCGTGTGACCCCACTAATGGATTCCTCATCCGAAGCGCAGTCGATTGGTGGGGGGCACTCGTTCGGTTTGAGTGTTGGGACTCTGGACCTCAAAACGCGTCTGGGGGTGTTACCGCCTCCGCCGGTCTTCTGGCCCACTGTGCGTCCCTGGGCCACATTATCGGTGTTGTTTTTGTTCTTTGTGTGTCCGGTTGGGGGGGGGGGGGGGTCACTACTGTTTCTTGGGCTCTTGAGGTCTTGGGCAAGAGATCAATGAAGTTACAGCGCTCCTAGCATTCCTACCGCACGTTGCCAAATGAGCGGTTGGTGACAATAGTAGAATGCCCCATAATTTCTGCATGTTATTGTTCATTTCTTGATGTCATGTCTTACCTGCTGCACTTGAACAGGATGTCCAAAATTCATCCGACATCGTGTGTGAGAAACTGGAAAAGCATCTTCACCTCTACACTGCAAAATCTAAAGAGATGTCAGAGTGGCTCGAACGGCATCCAAACGCCCATGTCACTGATTTTGAAGAGAGGCTGAACGATGCTACAGAGATGTTAAAGGATTGGAATACAGTTTGTCAGACTCATTTCAGAAGTAAACTGGAACTCAAACTGAATGAAACGCTGCAAATGGTAAGCTATCTTTTTTTCACATTTGGTGCACCCATCTTTTGCTTTATTCCTCTCCCCCTATCAACCAATTAGTGCCCTGCTCTGCATCAGGTTATTAGCCAACAAAATGAGATTGTTTTGCAGGGCAGTAATATTACCCTTCTCCAATTCAGGATATTGTAAGACTACTGTGTGTTTTGTGTTCTTTTTAGTGTCCAAAGGATGAGAAATGGTCATTAAGGTATACTGAGAAGTTTAGTAATATTGAGTGTTGGTTGAATTCTTCTGAATCTCAATCGGCTTCGGCTGATGCCTTCCGTTCCAAGTTGCAAGATGTAAACAAAGAAGCAGCCATGTTAAAGAAAGAATTGAAATCCATGAGCACTGACCTGTTGGGAAAACTGTCCACGAACCTTGAAGTGTATCTTAGCTCAGAGGTATAATGCTCTCATTGCATTGTTTTTGTTTAAATTTTTGATGCAGTAGGTTTTTTAAAGAGCGTTTTATCCCTGTCTGACCAGCTGACCAGCAAAGAAACACCCTGCTTTGCCCAAGCCGTAGAGTTTAAACAATACTGCCGTGAAGTGCATAATTGGATTAAGAAATATCCCAATGCATCGTACAATGCACTTCATGACAATCACGTAGAGTTGTGCCGACGAGCAAGAGATCTTAAGCGCTCTCAGCACCAATTCAAAAAGCTGATATCCAAAACGGCTCTTGCCAAGCAAATTCGCTCAATTCAGGCAAAGCATGTGAGTCAATCCATGCAAAGAAGTTTCTTGGAACTTGTGTTTTTTTTTTGTTTTGCTACTTGGTGTAATTAAGACTGTCCCATTAATTATTTCTTTTGGTTGTTACAGATTAATGAACATGATATCGCCCGTGATTTAGAGGAAAGTTTGGTAGCTCTTAGCAAAAAATATCGTGTGTCTTATGTTGAAAATGAGGAAGCTCATTTTGATCAAATTCAAGCCTGTCTAAAAGAATTAAATGAAAAAGAGGTAGAGATCAAAAATGAGAGAAACAACAGACTTATTGCAAGAAGCTTGTTGGAGGCAGCCCTGGATTTAGTTACTGAGGTGAGAAAATCACAGGTACCACCTGATTTAGACACAAGCATCCACATTGACGTAAAATAGCCCTTCCCACGCGACTAGTGATCCGAATTCGTTCCCATTTGGCACAACGAAGTGAAGCATCGTCTTGGGGTTTGAGATAGCTCGGGGGCTCCCCCGGTATGCGCTTGTGAATTCAGATCTAGATTTCAGTGTATGTGGTTGCCTAGTAAAGTATGTGCCTATTTGTACGTTTTATCACAATGTTCTGTTGTGAAGATCCATCAGCCTTGCTACAGGTTTGCCGAGCAGGAGATAAACACAATTAATGTTCTATTTTTCTTCTCCTTTTTTATCTGTTTAGGTTTTTATGTGCCACAGTGGGCCGGAAGGGGCCTAGACGCATTTTGAGCTCCAGAGTCGTTAAATAGGACTCGAACCGAGCGTGTGAACCCAACAGTGGATTCCTCGTCCGGAGAGCAATCCATTGGTGGGGTCACAGATTCGTTTTGAGCCCCATTTAGCGACTCTAGGGCTCAAAACGCGTCTAGGATTTTGGCCGCCTCCACCGGTTAGTTGGTCCCCTGCGCGAACGTTTTTATTTACATCCTGTTCCTTTTTACTCCATTACAGAAAGGGTACTCAAAGCTGGCCTCCCCTCATCGACATTGGCTCCAGTCACTCCCGGCGCGCCCAGCGGCTGAGTTCGAGAAGAGACGATGCCGCGTCCTCGCAGACGCAGGCGTCGAAGATGGCCTGCAGATGCTACTCCCGTCGGGAGAAACCAATGCCAACGGTAGCAGTAAAAGTGGCTTGCAAGTAAAACTTGAGTGCATCCCTCAAACAATACCCACCCACGAGGCTTCAGGAGAGAAAGCAGAAGATATGGATGTCGAAACGGCGACAAGTAAGATGTTTTACATGTGCACAGTGGGTCAGAAGGGTCAGAAGACCGGCGGAGGCGGACAAAATTCTAGACGCGTTTTGAGCTCCTCAGTCGTTTTACAGGACTCGAACCGAGCGCGTGACACCACCAATGGATTCCTAGTTCGAAGAGCAATCCTTCGGTGGGATCACTCGTTCGCTTCGAGTCCCATTTAGCGACTCTGGAGCTCAAAACGCCTCCTTAGTTTTGGCCGCCTCCACCGGTCTTCTGGCGACATGCGATGATTTTCTTTGTCTGCTTCACTCAGTTTCTTGCGCTTCTGTTCCACAGGCGGCTCCGCGCAGTCCAGAGACACGGTGTTGAGGTTGATGAGAGACTTGTGGACTCGGGCCAGCGATGTGGTCGCCCCTCGTGGATGGCAGGCCCTGCCCGCGGCGGGCTTGGAGCCGTTGCTGGCGCAACAGCTGCACGTGCTGCAGTCGCTGGTCGTGGCGCTGGCCCTGCGCACGCTGCGCGAGGCCAAGGAGGCCGGCGCCATGTCGCTGTTGGTGGACACGCGGCAGGACGACACGCGCTGCCTCGCCTCCCTGGCCGTGCGCTACGTGGACGCCCGGGGCCAGCCCGTGGAGCGCCTGCTGGTGGTGCGGGAGGTGCAGGTGAGCTGCCGTTTCTGGCACTCCACAGTGGGTTTGCCAGAAGACCGGTGGAGGCGATCAAAATCCCGGACGCGTTTCGAGCTGCAGAGTCGCTAAATGGGACTCGAACCGAACGTGTGACCCCACCAATGGATTGCTCTCGGAACGAGGAATCCATTGGTGGGGTCACACGTTCGGTTCGAGTCCCATTTAGCGACTCTGGAGCTCAAAACGCGTCCGGGATTTGGACCGCCTCCACTGGTCTTCTGGCCCACTGTGCACCTGGAGCATACGGAAGAGACTGCTGACAAATTCTCCCTCTTTGCTGTTTAGATCTGGAACGACGACGGCGCGGCGCTGCTGCAGTCCTTCTCGTCGCTGTGCAGCCAGGCGGACGTCGACTGGAAGGCCTTGCTCGTGGGCGTGAGCGCGGAGGCGGCGGGCCTGGTGGGACAGACCTTCCTCAACCACCTGCAGGCATTGGTCAAGGACACCGTCCCGGAGCTGGTGAACGCAGGCGTCCCTCTGGAGGACACGGTGGTCGCGTCCTGCTACCGACGCCTGCGCGAGGACGACACCTACCGAGTGATCGGCTCGTTCTTCAGCACCATCGACTCCTTGAGGAGCTTGTTCGCCGCGGGCAGCCCGAGCTTCGCTGTGCTGCGGAGGGCCTGCGCGTCGCTGCAGCCGGGAGACGACCCGTGGCGGACGTACTCCACCTCCATCGGCTTCGTCTCCGCGGAGCGCCAGGGCGTCGTGGAGGCCCTCAACGACCTGGTGGACGTGCGGCCCCACCTGTACCAGACCGCCAGCGTCCTCGCGAAGTCCCTCGCCCCGTCCTCGAAGGGCGACCCGTTCACAGTGTGTCTGGCGGCCTTCGGCAAGTTGTTCCAACTCATGGGAGACTTCTTCAGGCTGGTGGGTACCCTGGGATGGATACACTGCAAACCCAAGTGGGCCAGAAGACCGGCGCGGGCGGCCAAACCCCTAGACGCGTTTCGAGCTCCAGGGTCGTTAAACAGAACTCAACCGAACGTGTGACCCCATCAATGGATTGCTCTCGGAACGAGGAATCCATTGGTGGGGTCACACGTTCGGTTCGAGTCCTGCTTAGCGACTCTGCAGCTCAAAACGCGCCCGGGGTTTTGACGGCCTCCACCGGTCTTCTGGCCCACTGTGCATTGACTTACTGATGACTCCGGCTGCAGGTGGACTTCCCCAGCGCGTTCCACGCGGACCGCGCCCACCTGCTGCAGGAGCACCCCTTCTCGGCGACGGAGGAAGTGGCAGCCACGCTGCTCGGCCAGATCAGGACCACGCTGACGTTCCGTGAGTGGAGCTTGGAGTGGGAGAAGAACCTCGGCGCGGTGGTGTCGAAGTGCGTGGAGGTGACGGCGCAGGCGGTGGTGCGTGCGCGGGACCAGCTGGTGCACCTCGCCACGGCGCTGACCCAGCGTGTCTCCAGCGACCAACTCCAGGCCCAGCAGCTCAACGGCAGCCAGTTCCCCACCCTGAGCGCCGCACTGTCGTCCGGACTGAGCCTGGTGGTGTTCCAGCAGTGCGTCCCCGACGTGGGTAGCCGCGTGGTCCGCGCCCTGGCGACGCCGCTGCTGCCTCCCAACGGGCCGCGCTCCACCGAGCAGCTGGGGAAGGCCTTCGCGCAGACGGCGGGCTGCCCCGCGGACCGCGTGGGCTGCTTCGCCATGCTGGCGACGCACACGCCGAACGAGGACGCCCTGAGCGAGGCTATGCGAATCCTGACTCTGAGCGACGTTCGCCGACTTCAGAACGCCTGCTGAAGTCGCTTTCGAGCCCCACAGTGCGCTGGCGAGTCATTTAAATGTGTACCGATTTGGTACAACAAATTAACTGCTGCGCGAAGCGAATTAGCTCGGGGGCTCCCCCGGTATGCCCTTGTGAACTCACACCTAGATTATCAGTGTATGTGGTTGCCGAGTAGAGTATGCGCCTATTCGTAAGTGTTATCACAATGTTCTGTGAAAATTGATCAGCCTTGCTACAGCTTTGCCAAACGGCAGACGGATGGAGTGGTTCGCGCCTCCCGCCACTGAGTGGTTTGTGATTCTTACATTGCCACAACCATCCTGTCGCGTGAACTCTGTCGCGCTGTGGTTCTCGGAATAGTGCCGGCTGGTTGCTGTTTCCGCCACTTATGGTTTGTGATTATTAGAATTTTGTAATCAATCAGTCAAGGAACATGTCACTGTTCCCCGAGGCAACGCAAGTTTGCTGACGCGGCTAATGTGCCCTGCATTGAAATGTTGTAGCAATTACTTACATCTTATTTTTGATTGTTTGTTAATCATTCTGACTGTTCAGTTATTTTTAGTGTACAATTACACTCCTAGTCTTTAGTTTTTAATTGACGTCAATTTATCTTTTTCTCTTGAATTGACATCACCAGTTAATGTGTTTTTGTTTTAAACTAAATGTCTTAGAAACGCAATTATTTTGCTCTTGTGTCTTGCCCTCGGCTCAACCGCTGGTGTCCAGCGCAGAGATTTACTGCACACTGTTTAAAATAACCCTGACGATTCCCGGAGAACTTTTCGGGGATTTCGAAAACGTACGGAAAAATAACACCAAAGGATTCCTCGTTCGGAGAGCAATCCATTGGTGGGGTCATACGGTCGGTTCGAGTTCCATTTAGCGACTCTGGAGCTTGGAACACTTCCGGGATTCGGGTCGCCTCCACCGGTCTTCGGGCCCACTGGGCGTAAGGAGCCGCCAGCGCGCGCCAGGCGCGGATCCAAGGGGGGGGCGATGAGGCGTCGCCCCCCCCCCCCCCCCCGAAGGCGGTGAAGCCGCCTGAAAGGTAGGCAAAAAGTCGCACATTACCCCTGTAGGTAGGCAACTTTCGCGACGTCGCCCCCCCATGAACCCGTCTCTGGATCCGCCCTTGGCGCGCACGGCGCAACAGTATTGTCGAGACCGCCGCGTTCAGCATGTCGGCATGGAGATGGTCGCAACAAACGCCAGCTGACACCAGCGCCGATTCAACAGGTTTGACAAAGCACCCATGTGAGTACTGCAGCGAAAAGATGGGGTGGCGTCGGGTCCCGAATGTTCGGCTGTGGGGTCGCGAAACTTCTTGGCAACCATTTTGGGGTCGCGAGCGGATAAAGGCTGGAAACCGCTGTAGCTGCTAGGATGCAACTGCCAGGTACTAATCGCCGCACGCACTCGTGTTTTTGGGCTCTTTTTAGCAGAAGATACCTCTACTCCTTATAAACATACTTAGAATAATATGAGACTCACAAAGGTGTCAGGTAGTTTTAATGTCGTTCTTTCTCTTTCTCTACTGTTTCTTTTTCCCATTCTCTACTCTTTCTCTCCCTCTGTCTCTCTCCCTCTGCGCCTCTCTCTCTCTCTCTCTCTCTCTCTCTCTCTCTCTCTCTCTCTCTCTCTCTCTCTCTCTCTCTCTCTCTCTCTCTCTCTCTCTCTCTCTCTCTCTCTCTCTCCCTCTCTCTCTGACCCCTTCTTTGTCCAGGTCCAGGGCAAGCAAGGCCCCCCGCTGCAGCACATCACAGCAGGATGTGTTGCCTGGCCGGCCGACCCGTTCGGCGCGGCGGTCTTGCACTGCAGTGCGGCTGCCCGAGACGACGAGGGTCTCCACGACCGCCAGCACCGCCAGCCAGTCGAAGGCAGCGCCCAGGTCCGCGGCCCCTAGGTCCACGGCCAGCCTGTACGGCGGTCACCTGACTCGGAAGAAGAAGGAGCGGAAACGGAACCCAAATATGGTAAGCCTCTCTGCAAACTTAAGTGTGTGCCTGCAGGCATGCACCAAGAAGTGCATGCCTGGCACACACTTGAGTTTGCAGAGTATGAGACGTTGCGCGGCGAGTCTGGCCGCAGTGACGAAAAAGAAATCGTGCCTTACCCAAGGGGTGAGCCGCTGTTAAATTTTGTGTTCAATGATTGTGTGAATGTGCAAGAATGTGTAAGACTTTTGGGGTTTTTGCCACACATGTTGCCTACTTACAGGTGATTTTGCCACCTGAATGTGGAATGTGGTCAAATTTTGTACAATGAATGTGGGAAGCGGGAAGCTGATCCCCCCTTGGCCTTACCCCTAGACAAGAGGTTTCGAAATGCAAACAGGCTCGTGGTGGATCCAAAGGCGGCCTGTTGGGAAAGAGAGCACCTACTTAGAGCAACGACTGGCTTTTTGCCTAGCTTTCAGGTGGCTGTCTAGGGGTGAAAAGAGGCAACTGCCCTCTCAACCTCTCCTGTACCGTACACTCTGGAACAAAATGTGGACTTCTCCACACTTTCGGAGGTGTGGAATTTGCAGTCTTCATATAGCAGCCCCTACACTAAAAGTGTGCCGTTCTCCTCGTTTGCACCGCTGAGATGTAGGGGTTCTGTGGGGTGTGGAGCATCTAAGTATGGAGTATAATACTCGACACCAGGAGGATCTCCACTCTGGGTTTAACACTGTGGGTGGATCCATGCACACTTAAATCAGTTTTCCGCGAAGTCCTTGACAACAATCGTCTCTCGCAGATGCGGCTCTCCATGCTGCCCGACGACGAGCTGCTGGAAGTCTTCAGCTACTTGCGTCCCAGGGAGCTGCTCAAGTGCCGGGTCGTCTGCCGCAGGTGGCGGGACGCGGCGCTGCACCCCGCTGCTGTGGCGCGACCAGAGCTTGAGAGACACAGAGCCGTAAGCTCCATCACCGCACAGTGGGCCAGAAGACCGGTGGAGGCGGCCAAAACTCTAGACGCGTTTTGGGGTCCAGAGCCGCTACATGGACTCAAATCGAGCGTGTGACCCCACCAATGGATTGCTCTTTCTGAGAGTAATCCAGCGGTGGGGTCACACGTTCGGTACAAGTCCTGTTTAGCGCGACCCTGGAGCTCAAAACGCGCCTAGAGTTTTGGCCGCCTCCACCGGTCTTCTGGCAAATCCACTGTGCGACGCCGCACTTTCAGAACTCCACAAAATCAACAGTTTGATCCGTGGCCTCACTCAATTTTTCGGATTTGATATTTATCCTGTGGGAAATTTGTGGGAAATTTCCCTGACGCTTTCCAGGAAGAACAAAAAAAGTCAAAAACAAGCACCAAAAAATTGAGCGACACTCTTAAAACCTTACGAAGTATTTTGAGCATACATATAACAAACTAAAATACTTTGTTATACGAAGAAATAGTTCGTAAATTACGAAGTATTTTCTTTGTAAGCTTACGTATGCTCAAAATACTTTGTTATACAAACTACTTTTCTTTGTAAGGCCCAAAATAGTTTGTAAGGTTTTCTGAGTGGATTTTTGTCAATACTTTTGTCCATTTCGATGTCGCATAGACACCATCCGATTCATTTGACTTTTACTACCTGTTCTCTTTGGGGTTGGGGTGCGCAAAGTTGTGTGAGCCTCCGAACCAACAATTCACACAAAGGAATTTAGAGCAACAGTCCTGGATTCGTGCTTGCAGTCCAATCTAAACCTAGAGGTGCGGTGTAAGAGAGAGCGCCGTGACAGTCTTTTTTTAAAAATTGTTTTCAGCATTCCACCTAAGACAAAGAACACCCGGTTGGTCGCCGCCGTGCTCCGCCTGGCGCCGTGCCTGGGCAGCCTCACGCTGTACGACTACGACGAGGCCTGGGGCGAGGACGTGTGGACCGTGTGGGCCGTCCCCGCCGCCACCACCGCCTGCGCCGTCACCAAACTCTGCATCCACTTCCGGGCGTCCGACGCCGTCCTCGTCACTATGATCCTCGCCAGGTACGTAGCACAGTGGGCGAGAAGACCGGTGGAGGCGCTCTAAACTCCAGACGCGTGTTGAGCTCCAAGTAGCTAAACAGGACTCGAACCGAACGTGTGACCCCACCACTGGATTCCTCCTTCGGAGAGCAATCCATTGATGGGGTCACACGCTCGGTTCGAGTCCCATTAAGGGGGGACATCACTCAAAAATGGTCAAAAATTGCAACTTTTTTTTATTAGTTTATATTATTGACCATTCTATTCTGCGTCGAATGGTGAAAACCGCATTCCAAAATTCAAAAAATTGCAGTTTTAGGAGGTTGTGGGCCGAAAACATGCATAGGGGAAAAGCCCAGTTTCCCCAACTTTGATCGCGTTTTTCTCGGAACATGAAATTGCAAACGGTTGCAGGCCTCTAGGCCGCAGTTTTTGAGCTACAGCGGGGAGATTTAGCGTGGAAGCTCCTACGACATGCCGCTATGGTGGGTAGCAAAATATTTTGCATTGGTAAATTTTAATTATTTTTTTAACGTTCAAAATTGAACAATTTTGACCAAAAAAATTGAACAGATTTTTTGGTGTGTAACAATACAACTTAAAATGGTTTTTGAAAGTGATTGAGGTACCACCATAGCCAGACATCTCAGGAAGGCTGTCACCAAATTTCGTTGTTCTATGTCAAACCGTTTGGCGTCCAGCGCTGATCCTGAGCCCGAAGAGGTAAAGCAGGAGCTGACGCACCGTGGTCCAGAAGACCGCTGGAGGCGGCCCAAACTCTAGACGCGTTTCGAACTCCAGAGTCGCTAAACGGGACTCGAACCGAACGTGTGACCCCACCAATGGATTCCTCGTTCGGCGAGCAGTCTATTGGTGGGGTCACACGCTCGGTTCGAGTCCTGTTTAGCGACTCTGGAGCTCGAAACGCTTTAAGACTTTAGTTGGCCGCCGGCGCCGGTCTTCTGGTCCTTAGATTCGCAGTGTATGCACTTGTCAGTGTGTACTTGACAGTCACTTTTATCGGTGGTGTCTGTCACAGATCGCGGGCACGCTGCTGCTGGACGTCAGGAAGTTCGCAGAAGCCCACCTGAACCGCCGCGACATCCGCAAGGCTGTGATCGCCGTGCCGTCGTACTTCAACATCGCACAGCGACAAGGGATCATTGATGCAGGTACATATTTAGTGTCCATCTCTCGTGGAAAGGGACCCTTTCAGTCGTCGCCGAGTGAAGTCTCACAGTGGGCCCGAAGGCCGGTGCCGGCGGCCAAAACTCTTGACGCGTTTTTTGCTCCAGAGTCGCTAAATGGGACTCGAACCGAACGTGTGACCCCACCAATGAATTCCTCGTTCCGAGAGCAACCCATTGGGGGGTCACACGTTTGATTCGAGTCCCATTTAGCGACTCAGGAGCTCAAAACGCGTCTAGAGTTTTGACCGCCTCCACCGATCTCTGGCCCACTGTGATTCAGGAGACGCTCCTCTCCCACCCCCTTGAAAAAGGGCCTTCCACTGCCGCAGACAGATTGAAATGTTTTTTTTTCGGGCTCTCTCGTCACAGCGAGGCTGGCGGGGCTGCCGGAGGTGCGGCTCGTCAACGAGACGACGGCTGCTGCCTTGGCCTTCGCGCACGACCGGGAGGGCCCCAAGCTCGTGGTCGTCGTGGACGTCGGCGGCGGGGGCGGCAGCGTGTCGGTGGTCATGGTGGACGGCGGCGGGGTGCAAGTCGTGAGGACTTGCGGCAAGCGGCTCCCAGGCGGCGACGAATTCGACATCAGGATGATCAACTACCTGTGGACTGTATGTACACTACGTAGCCACTGTAAAAACGAATACCCAGAATTTTACAAAGGTGCTCTGGTAAAAAAGGCATGTTCCCGAAGAACCTTTGTTAAGTTACGGCGCTGGTAATCCACGACGGTTCACAAACTCTTATCGTAAATTCACGAATGTCCTTCGTAAGTGTACGAAAAATTCTTCGTGAATTTGCGAAGAATTTTTGTTTATTCACTATGGTTTTTGCAGCAATGTTTTTTTTTCTGAGATACCTTCAAATATTCCAATTTTTTTTCTTACAGTGCACTGTGTGACATGTGGCACGCTATGTACGTATGTTTTTGGGGAACAAGCGCTGCACAAAATTGTGGAAGTGTTTCAAAATGCACGAATCTGTGCTTAACTGAACACGAAAGTGTGCTTTGTTGCGCATGAATTTTTGTGGTTCGCAAACATGCTCAATTTTTCACAAATGCCTTGCACTAAAAAAACACGTTGCAATTTAGGACGCTGTCGTGCGTCTCACATCATTTTAAATGCGAGGCTTTTGTAAAACGGTCACAAAACGCATAATGTTTTCAGAAATTTTTTTTGATTGTGTGTTGTTTTTTTTGGATATTGGCGCATGACCCATCCCGCCCATGTATTTTGTCAGGTCATCAGGGAGGAACACGGGAAAGAGGTGGAGGACCACCGGTCCATGGAGATCCTTCGCTCCACTTGGGAGAAGGCCAAGCAAAAGCTTTCGAGGATTCCTCACGTAGAGATATCGACGTTCCTCCCCGCCATCGACAAGGAGCTGAAGCACACCATACCAAGAAGTTTGTTCGAGGCGGAATGCAGTGACTTGTTCGATTTCATCCTGCACGAGATTTCGCGCACCCTGAAAAACGCAATGGTAATTCACGCTACCCTTCTTGGTGTACTACGACGAACGTAGTCTTGAGTTGTCAAGGGGTTTAAAACTTCCTTGATAAGCGTGGATCCTCTGGACCCATTGGGGCTACACCCCCAACCCCAATTTTTTCCACCCTGCAGGGGCAAGTTGTGAGAAGTACACGGTAAGAAAAGTACGCCCTTACTGAGCTGATACAGAATCTAGTCCTTGAGCCATCCTGTGATCAGTAACCTCAACGGAACCAACAAATTTTTCAGCATTATGTTTGTTTTGTATCGCACGGTACTAAGAAATAGCTTCGCATTATGACTGGCTTGCGTTTCTTCACTGTTGTGGCTTTGCAGGCCACAGTGGGCCAGAAGACCGGTGGAGGCGGCCAAATCTCTAGGCGCGTTTGACCTCCTGAGTCGCTAAGCAGGACTCGAACCGAAGGTGTGACCCCACCAGAGGATTCCTCGTTCGGAGAGCAATCCATCATTGTTGGGGTGACACGTTCGGTTCGAGCCCCATTTAGCGACTTTGGAGCTCCAAAAGCGTCCGAGATTTTGACCGCCTCCACCGGTCTTCTGGCCCACTGTGCAGGGCTCTCTCCCGGAAGGAAGCTGTGTGGACCACGTGGTGCTGGTTGGCGGGTCGTCCCGCATCCCCCACCTCCGCGCCGAGATCGACAAGCTGCTGCCGGGCAAGCTGCACAAGGCGCTGAGCCCCGACGAAGCGGTGGCCCGAGGGGCCGCCCTGCTGGCCGCGGGGGCCGTGCGGGTCGACAGGGAGGTGGTGGGCCGTGACACCTACGTGACGATCGGCGGCACCACATTCTTCTACGATGCAGATGAGCTGCTGGTGGAAAAAGTGCTCCGTGCGGATGTCAGGGCAAAGGAGTACTTTGCGGTGAGTAGCCTCACCGAAAATAGATAGGTCAGACTTTTGACCCCTATAACGGTCTTACTGAAACGCACGACCGAAAAAGGGTCATACTGAAATGTAAAACTGAAAAAGGGTCATACTTCGATGTATGACCGAGACCGAAAAATGGTCATACTTTAGAGTGTATCACAGGTAAAGGCTGATTAATCCCCAAGCTAAACAATAGCCAGTCTCGCTAATGAATGTCTGACCTTTTTTTGGTCATACATTTAAGTATGACCCTTTTTCGGTCATACTTTTTGTATCACCGAAAATCGGTCAGATGTCTCACCCTTTGAATTTCAGTGCTAGAAGCATTGAGAAGGCAAGGCTATAAAAATTATGCCCTTTCGGGGTGTAACGCATTTTAATGCCACCGTGCAAAATAGGCGCCCTGTGGAAGGACCCTGTGCACTTCCACAAGGCGTGAAAGCAACATCGGTTTTGGGCTGAATTTATGTTTTTACCAACAAGGGCATTAAAAATGAATGCCAATTGAAATAGCCAAGAACTTTTCGTGAAGTAAAAGAACCTCTAGCTTCGCGGTTAAATTGCAGCGTTTTGAACTTTGAACGCGCGCTGTGAAAATTCCTCGACATCATTGAATGGTTGTTTATGACATTTCTTTGCTTACGGACACGGGTCTGGTTCTAGTTTGTTCCTTTTTTTTCCCCCAATGAATCCATCTCAAGTGCAATGGTTAGATCAGTTGTGGACCAGCCCTTAATGGTAATGGTAATGTTGGGTAGGCAAAACGGGGCACCGACGTGTTGCGGGCTTGCCTACCCTTTCCATTGCAGGCGTTTCCTTGCGAGGGATCCTGTTATGGATGTGCTGGGCCGGACAGTGGGCCAGAAGACCGGTAGAGGCAGCCAAAATTCTAGGCGCGTTTGGGGCCCAGAGTCGCTAGACAGGACCCGAACCGAACGTGTGGCCCCATCAAAGGATTGCTCTCCGAACGGGGAATCCATTGGTGGGGTCACACGTTCGAGTCCTGCCGAGTCCTGATCAGCGCCTTTAGAGCTCAAAACGCGTGTGGTGTTTTGGCCGCCTCCGCCGGTCTTCTTGCCCACTGTGCGCGGCTGTTTGGGGTGGAGATCTGCATAACCCCCTCGGGGGGATGTACACCTCCCTTCTGACTGACTGGTCATACTGCGAGTGGAGGCTTGTAGTCGCTTGAGGCTCTTTCCCGCCGGGATAGAGTGCCACCTTAGTAAGGACGGCCATGTCTCGTTTTGTCGTGCAGGCGGGCTTGTGTCGGGCCGGAAATGGCATACGATCAGTTGTGGTCTAGCCCGTAATGGTAATGGGTAGGCCAAACGGTGCACCGATGTGTTGCGGGCTTGCCTGCCCTTGCCGTTGCAGGCGTTTCCTTCGACCTATCTTGATCGTTCTTTCAGGTCCAACAAGCGAGTGAATATGGAACCAACACCCTTGAGGACATATATGAAGAGGAGAGACGTCTCAAATCCCAGGTGGAATTTTTCTCAGTTGAACCTTGAACCCGGTAACACCAGTAACAACAACGGCGAATACACTACTAATGGCTTGGTGGCTGAGAGCGCAGAGGAAGTAGCCGCCCCGAGTGAGCACGACTGGGAGCACCTCAAGTGGTGCAGAAGGGTACCTTCCTTCGCCCCCGTCGCGCGTCTCTAATGGGTGGCGGCGCGGCTCTATGCGATGTGAGGGCGCGTATTCTCCTCTAAGATGCAAAAGAGTTCCCGCCGTCGGCCCCCACCCCCCCTACCCCCCCTCCCCGAAGGAGAGCGGAGTAGGGGCAATCATAAAGGGTTGGTAACCTGACCTGGCTGGTGGCGAACCAGGTCCAACGGGAACTGTCGCATGGCCTCCACGGCCCATCGCTCTGCCACCTGAGCTACGACAACACACCTGCCGGACATGTCCTATCTTGGAGTGATGGTACCGGGTTCGGGAAGTAGACTGGGGAAAAGATTTACTCACCTGGGGGTCGAACCCTGGTCTTCCTGCCGCCAGCCGACACCCCAACCATCTCAGCCACCCGAGCCACTACGAGGCGGTGCGATCAATCTTAGGGTGATGGTACCGTGTACCCGCCAGCGGTTCCGCAATGGTTCTAGGTTTAAGATATATCAACAATCTGGCTGAGGAATAAGTTGTTATACTTGAGATTCCAACCCTAGTCTCCGGCGAATTTAGACACTGGAGGTTCATTTTGGCTCTAAACTTTCTCTCCCTGGCGATAGACGGGAAACCTTTTGAGCTTGAGCCCCGATGAGAAAAACTCAGATTGCTTCTTCACAGAGGGGCAAATGCGAGTTTGATTTTCAGAGTGTCCCTCGGAGTGGTACTGTGAGGTGCTCTGCCCAACATTCTCTCGACGGTTTGCTGTCAGCATGCTCTGGTTCCAGTTGTCCTGCAATTTTTGGCACCTCAGTACCATCTGATGGTTTCCAGGGTAGTATTTAGGGTAGTATTTGGGGTAGTTGGTTTGTGTTTAGTCTTAATCTAATGGCTTGGCCAATAAAAAACATGAAAAATTGTTACGCAGCACAGTACGACGTTTATTAGATTCATTGAAAAGTTTCCATCACATGCGAGTGAAATTTTGTCTTAAATAACTCCTGATGAGACCTGGTAGTCAGTTTGAGAAATACCTTTTTTCTAGCTTAAAGTAGTTCATTGAATTTGTACAGTTCAATCATACAGATAAAAATCCACATACCTACTCTTGTTAACGATCCTTGAAAAAAAAATTCTTATGTTTTCTGCACAAGCATGCAAGCAAGCAAGTTAGTTATTTTAATCATTTAAACAGGAAGCAGTTAACGTACAAGTAACCTTTATAGGACCTATTTCCAACGTTATGTTTTGTTTTCCATAACAGTAATCGACACAGCACTGTAAATTGTAATAATATAATGAAGGTATATAAAATATATTGGGGCCTCAACATAAATATACCATCCTCTTTCAGTGTAACTCATCCGTCACATTACAAATCATCAGATTTCAAATATCAACATTAGCATTATCAGTACTCCAATATAGGAATCATGAGATATACGAATAAAGTTACAGATTTTGAAAGGAAAGAACTAAAATAGTAATAAAAACACAACTACACACTAAAAAGCATTATACTGCTCATGCACTCAAATATAGAATTCAATAATTAAGAATGTAAAATATTCAGCGATAAAATCCAATTGACAGATTATAATTTAAAACTGCATTAAAGCCGATATCAGGAAAGTGCATGGATAACTTGTGTTGAAATATACTGAAACACTTGTTCCAAATGAGACATAAAAAAAAAGAAAGAAACAAAACGGGGAATATAGTCTGATGGCTCTCCGTTATAGGAACACAATAACTATACAAAGTAATAGATACAAAAAGATTCACCTACATATTGTAATGGGAGTTACACAAAATAAAATAAAAGTTGTAGCAACTGATGTTGCAATCACAATCAAGGAAATATTTAACTATTAATAAATACAGTAACCGGAATGCCTCATTACTAGAAAGGAACGTCACCGCACTGAATGCAACAAAATTAGGTAACTTACTGACAAATGACTTGAAAAGGAGAAAAGAATGTTCATAAAATCACTAAGTTTTCAGTAGAAAGGAAATAAAAGTGACTGGGAAAACAAATAAGCCACATAAATTTAAAGAAAGTGCATGTACAGAACAACATTTCCACCATTCTGAAATGTATGCAAACAATTCAGGTTCCAACCAATAACTACATTATTTCAGCTTGTCACAACATTTAAAATGGAAAAATGCAAGTGTTCAAACAAAACATGATGCATAACAACATTGAAAAGAAAGAGTACCAAGATATACAAGATACCTTAACAACCAAAATACTGATTCTTCCATTCTTCCACTAATAAATACTTATACTGTAAATTTGTTCAAATTCAGACAGAAGGATGAGTAAATGAGATGCTCTGACACAAGTGATTGTTCTTCTGGAATGGATAATTCTGTTCAAATGTACAAATGGTTGATTTGTTTCTGCTGTCAGGTAAAAAATCGTTCTGCCATACATTGCAGGCACAAGCAAATTTAAATGACAACATTTCAAGACACTACCAAGATTTACAACAGGATGCAGTCAAACAAAGTCCCATGAGTTGTGACAAGAATTTCTCTCACAGAATAGGACTTAAGGGCAGTAACATTTTGTTTCGAGTTGCAACTGCTCATGGATTTAAAGAAAATTGAGATCTTGTTGTTTTCTTTTCCAAAATAAAATAACAAATGGCTAATTGGTGCCTGACACACACACACTCACACACACATGCAAACATACGTACTCTCACTCAAACGAAAAAAAAGAAAAGACAGGGCAACAATGAAGACAAGCTTAGCAAATTTGTTTCTAAAAAACATCAAAGAAACACAAATTTGAAAAAAAAAGAAATAATACAGCACCAAACAACAAAAAGGACAAACACAAAATAGGCAGAAGAGACAAATTCTCTGTACTAACTCCACATTGTTCACTGCTCATAATTAAATCCCTACCCTTAATAGACCAAAGCACAGCACAACAACAAAAGTTTAAAAACAAACAAACAAAACACAAACAAAACCACAACTAAGGTGGGTTTGATAACAAATGGCCCACAGGAAAAATAAAATGACTGATTTTTATAAATACTTTTCCTTAAAGTAAAGACTTCGCTCTGATATAGTTATGGCATTATATGCCCTCCTGAGAGTCGAAACCCATTCTAGACTATGAATTACCTCGCCCTTGCCAGCCGCAACCCATAACATGGTAACAAACACATTAACTGCTGCAAATTCAATAAGTTATCATGAACACAAGATTTCTGTCCACATTCATGTGCAACGAAATCATTTGCTAGATATTACTTAAGACAACTGACAACAGAAACAGAAGTCAAGAACCTAAATCGCTTATTAGAGGTCAAATCAAGAGCCTACAGGTACACTGTACAAAAGTCATTTTCTTAATATTTCCTTCTACTTTGAACTATATAGGGAGGAAGGAAATTTCATGGAAGACACCATCGTTTTAACAGTGCACTGAAAGAAACAAAAGTTTACAAAGGATCCATACCAGAGCCTTAAACATAAAACAAAGACAGGTAACCGTATAGCCAAAAGTAAATGACATTAGGAACAATTTATTAGCTCCACGATGAGCTGATAATAATGATATTTCCAAACTAAAAGAAAACTAGTAACTTTAAAAGTTGAAATTGAAGCAAAAGCCTGGAACGATTGACAAAACAGAAAGCCGCAAAGCTGCACGGAAACAAGCATGAGTGAACAACATACGTAATATTAAATAATGCTACTACTTTGGAAAAAAAAATTGACAATTTATATGGAAGCTCCAATGTCTGTGATGCTACAAGATGCATCTTCCTTCAAATTCATTAAACAGAAGAACTAGTAAGGATAGCAGGCGCCTTGCTGTAGACATGGCCAATCTACACACACACTCACAGCACCATTAATACTCTAAAACATTCAGTAGGGATACATATTTCATAAACTATAGAAGTTACCTCAGCAAAATACACCTGCAGAGGCACATAAATTGTTTCAAACAGCTTGCAGAACATTCAAGTTCCACAAATAAAATTGGTCATATGGTGAATAGCATCATATACCTTAGTAAAAATATTTCTTTTGATATAGTTACAATAGAATTGGTAAAAATAGTAAAAATACATGATGCTTAAAAACATCGAAACAGATTTGTATCTTTAGGCAAAAATATGAGTATAAAAAGCACCAACCTTGGGAAGTACACTTTGATACAAGGTCAAATAAATGTCTCTGCTAATTACAAACACCGTCAAATAAAGTTAATTACTTTCAGAAAATTTGAGTCTTTCTTTTCCTTGTTGCTTTCTCCAGTTAGTTTTTTATCTAGTTTTTTTTTGTTTCATTTTTAGATAGGTTTATGCCTGTAGTACATACAGACCAGATGAACCAAACAAATAAAGCTTTTAAAACATTTTGAAAGAAACACAAGGTTGTAGAATACATCACATAACATCACAGCTGGCAACTTTGTGTTTCTCATGAAATGTATCTAAAAATATCGTTTTGTAGGCAAAAAAAAACAGCAAGTTTATGTTCATCAAAGGGCTGTCAACTCTCAGAAATCTCCACATCATTGCCCCTGGCACTTTTAAGCAGATAAACATTCATGTTGTCTTTGCCTTTGACATAGACAACACCACGTTGTTCAAACTCATACTGCTTGTTTAAAATCTCCAAACAGTCTTCGCCCACCTGAATACGTCCAGGCACACCCGTTGAGTCCATTCTGCTTGCAATATTAACGGCGTCTCCCCAAATGTCATAATATAGTTTTCTTGTGCCAATCACCTGAAGTAAAGCAACATATGTTTATTTGATCAAGCCAGCAGCAATGCTGACAATTTATTTTTTGAAAAATACAATTTATACTTACGCCAGCAGTTATATCACCATGATTGTAGCCCACCCGGAGAATGAGATTGAATTCAAGTAGGTCCCGATTGAAGGAGTCAATTACACCTTGAAGAGCGACAGCAAAATCAACCAATTGGAAAAGATGTTGATGTTCGAATTTATTTTGGCTACGAAAATGTGGATTAAGTCCAGATGCAGCCATATAAGTGCTTCCAATAGTCTTGATTTTGGTAACATTACAGAATTCAGGTCTGACACAAAAAGAACAGGCATTAAAACCAAATGATAAGGTAAAAGTGATAACACAAGACGACCAATTAAGTAATCAATGTGATAAAGGTTTAATGATACCTGCTAAGCAGCTCATCAAAATCAGCAATCAATTCATTCAAGACCCGCAAATATTCCTTTCCGCCTAAGTAGGTTTCGTCATACATTTCATTAAAATTAACAATGGAAGCAAATATAATTCCCACCAAGTGATGGTTTTCAGAATATTTTGCAGTATTTTTCAACTGGTCAGCAACATGTCGAGGAATAATGTTATGAAGCAGCCAATCTGCTTGATCCTATAAAAATGACAAGTAGTTATTCTACATGGATCCAGAGGATACAACAGCTTCCACAAAAAATTATAAAAGTCAGGAATACTACTCACTTTCATGCTTTGAACTTTGGCCTTGTCTCTAACAGCGACTGCATTGCCATGGAAACTAAGTCTGTATGAAATCTCAAACTCACGATTGAGGAACCACACAAGCAAAAGTAAAAGAATGACATCAAGGTAAATTTCAGCTTCATGAAAATTGGCTTTTGGCAGATTGTTTGGAGGACATTCAATGACAATTGCTCTGGCCTCTCTCTTGAGACTGTTTTCAACATCAAGGCCATGAACACTACGAGCAGCCCTTTCATTCAGCGAAATCCTGGCTTTGGCTGTGATAAATGGTATCGCAACACTCCCAGATAGTTGGTTGGCGTCCAGACTGGCAGAAAAAGAAATGGCACGTGGCTGTTGAGGCACTGTGGGATCAATCACAGGTACACTGCTGCAGACCTGAATGAAAAATTCAAAACATTAGTACATAGTACAAAAAAAAATTACACAAATAAATGGTTTTCAAACAAGCGTTTGTTGTGATATTTTTTTCATCATGAAGTACGGTTACAAGTTATTTTGATAAAACAGATTAGCTCACCTGACTAGCAACAAGAGAAATGAAAATGACTCCCGTCAGAGTAGCCAAAAAGCTCTTCATCCAGCAATTCAATTGAGTAAAGTTACAAAAATGAACAATACTCAAAAATAGGACATAACTAAAATAATAATCGTGACTAAGTTCCAAAATGGCAGAAGCTTGGGCTGTTTCTGCATTTCCTAGTGTTTCATTTCCCAGAGCTAATGACGGACATGAAAAATTAGCAAGTACTGATGTTGCTGGCAAGCTTACCTAAAAATCAATTTAAAAAATGAAACATTGACATTTTATTTTAAAAAAAAGGAATTAAATTTTTAAAGAAGAAAGTTTTAGTAGTAGAACTACATTGCATGAAATCTCACCAGTATCGCTCCACAAACATGCCAAGGGTACCATCCAGAGAATTTTTCCACGAGTGACTTGCATATGACCAGCAAGTGGGAACCAGTGGAAGCTTCCTCAGTGCACTGACTGGCGGGGCTCTCATCAGAGAGAGTGCCAAGAGGTGTCCACAACAACAGGGCACACAAACATACAGCAAATACTTGAATGACAGTGGCTGTGACAAACACTGCAATCCACATTGGAGAAGCAGCATAAAGGAAGAACAATGACATAGCAATTGCTGAATACACCTAGATGATGATCAAGAGGAGAGAAATAAAAGTTAAAAGACCACAGTATATTGATGATGACATGAACAAGAAAAATATCAATGGTTTTTTGAAGCATTAACATACCAATGCTGAGATGAAGATATCAAAGTAGGTGTTAAATCGTGAGGTAGCTAGTGTTGGTGGTGAGTCACCATGTCTGTCTGATATGCGATGAGCAGTATCTCTGTATTCACGCTCCATCTCATTTTGTCGGAAGAAAAGAGTAATACTAGAAAGAGGAGGCTTTACAAAATAGCTGCGGTTTGACTTGACATTATCTTGTACACATCGGATGAGTTGAAGATCAGACTGTTTGCGAAGTTGATGGAAACAGTGCCCCATATGATCTGCAGATGGCATGTGGTCAAGGTCTCCATTCAAGGATTCTATCAAAAAAGAGAATCAGGGTAAATTTCAAACAGAAATATTGATCTAAAGAACATAAATGACTAAAACAAACCAGCTTACCATTGTCAAGAGTTGATTGACTAGACGTGTAGTACCCACTTACTCTATGAGTCAGAAGGTCTCCTTGAGTAATACCATTCATGACAAACAACTGTAATAAATTAAAACATAGGAAAAATTTTGAAATTATGGAAATTGCAACTGTACAAATTAGGCATGAATCCATTTTAAGCTCTCACTTGTTGTTGAATGCTACTGCGACGACTGTTACTTCTTATTCCAGAATCCTTCCGTGAATTAACAGAGTAACACCTTGTTAGCTGATCTTCATTTGCCACATCCAGATGAACACCACCAATAAGAGAAGAAGCCTCTCCAGTTTTTAGTGAGTCTTGGGTCTAAACAAAATCACAATGCAAAGCTGAAAATTTAAATTAAAGTCATTCTGAAAAATCATACAAAATTATGAGTTACCTTCAGAGAATGTTGTGGGTCAAGACTAATTTTTGGAGGAGTCCGAATGGGAGACTTCTTAACAAATTTCTTGGTCCGATGATTGGGAAGTCGGGCAGAGGCCTTTCCAGCTTCCATACTCTCAGCGTCGCCGTCTACATCTGAAGAAATCCAAAAGTTAAATTTACTTTGAGAAAACAGTTAAAACATGGTTTATTAACAGCCTAGAAACCAACCAGAATCAAGAATACTTGGTAAAGAACTAGCTTTGGCCTCCAAAGGAGCAAGGGCAAGATAAGTCGAGGGCCTTGATGGTCTTGTGACATGGCAAGAATAAACTCGATCTCTTCGTTGATAGTAGTTGTGAACAGATTCAACAGTGGGTATAGGTGGCGGGGACGGTTGTTTGGAAGACGCAGCCTGGACAGGAGTAACCGGCAATGACTGTGGAGCTCGAGGGGAAGGCAATGAGACAACTTTGGTGGGGGTGGAGGAATTGGAAGTGGTGTGCGACTTGGTTTTTCCTTCCGCAACTTGAAGGATCTTATCTCCTCTGCGCCCCAAAATGAAGAACGATTTCATGTCTGAAAAACAAATGAGTGAAATTAGTGTGCATTCTTTCTTAGAGAACTCTGACAGGCACCAAATAATGTGAGCGGTCATACCGTGTATGCTTTCTCCCTCCTCTAGGATGTACATGTCACCAAGGAAATTTCTTGTTTTCTCTGAAATATGCACTCTTCCAGGTTTTCCAGTAGATTCCATTCTATTAGCAAGAGAAACATCATTGGACCAGACATCAAACTTGAAGCGCTTCGTTCCAACTATTCCACAGAGTACAGTGCCAGTGTGTATCCCAACTCTCATGTTGACACCTTCATGTGTTTCTGCATCAAACTGCCGTATTGCTTCTATCATGCCTGAGAAACACGTTGAGTGTTAAAGAGGAAACTTAAAGCAAGAACCCCAGCAAAGTCAACATCATCCAGGTTTCATACCTAATCCCATCTCAACACAACATTTGGCATGATCTGGTCGAGGCTCTGGGCAACCTGATACACAATAATAACAATCCCCAAGGGTCGATATTTTTTCGCATCCATGAATTTCACATAGTTCGTCGAATCTGCACATTTCATTTAAAATCAAAGAAATTGAAAACAGCAACAAAGAAATCATTAAAAATAAATAAAGTTAGGTCAATAATCACCTTTCAAACAAGTCGTTAAGAATTTGTACCAATTCTTCAGCACTTTTATTGGAACTCATTCTTGTAAAACCAACGATGTCCGCAAACAGAATTGAAACATTGTGCATAGCATTCATATTAAAGGGTCTGAATAAAGATCTTATGTCTCCGCTTGAACCTCTCTTGTGACCATCAGCACTAGCTGCCTCATCATCTCCAAGACAGCCTTCTTGCAAAAGCCATGCAGCCACTTTGGGAGGCATCACCTTTAAACAGAGCACAAAATGAAATAAACAAATGTGATTCGACACATTAAAAGGATTAATTAACGTAATCAACTGACCGACTGAATCATCTTTTCTTTCAATTGTTTTTCCATTTCAAGCTGTTTGCGCACAAGGAGGGACTGGCCAACTTTCATGAAGGTGCCTCGCATACGAACATGAGTCATAATAAGGATGTGGAGGCCAATGGCATGCACACAGAGCTGAAGAACAATGCGAATGGGAAGGCCAAACCTATCGTAGCGAGATAACTCTGCAGCAGCTGCATCAGGCACATTAAATTTCTGAAACAAAAAATTTAAAAATATAAATAAAAGTATAAATTTCTTTTTTACTTTTTTTTTTGTTTTTAAGGTTGGAATGGGAAGCTAACGAGGAATGAATGAGAGACAAACCCCGGTATGCAAAGTAGGCAGCAAATGCCGTAAGTGTGTCCTCATTATCATAACAAAACCTCTTAATCACGTTTGTCATAGTGCTTACCAAACAGGGGCCTGAGTCAAGATGAGCCGTTAGGCACTCAAAAACTATTGAGTATGCTCCACCAATCGCCACACACACATACAGCGGCAGAGGAATCACAGTGTAAATCAATAATAGTATTTCAATACAAAGAGAAAACTGGCCAACGGGGGTCATGTCCAAAGCAGTAGTACTCCAGACAAAAAATAATGAGAAGGAGCAAATGATAAGAGATATAATAATTGAGATAGGCAGGTGAATTTTTTTGTAATACTCTGTGTAGGTAAGGCCCAAAACAGTTGCGGTAGTAGCAGCTAAGGCTGCAAAGGTCCCACAGATTATAGGCCATTCTGATGAGGTTATTCCTTGGATGCCGGTGCCCAGGAAATACAAAAGCCACGACAGTGAAACCAGCAGAATGTAGAGGAGTGCGTATCTAGACAAAGAAAAACAAAACAGGAAAAATTACGCCAAGTACAAGTAGAATGGAATGTCGGAATGTACTATAAAACAAACACCTGTTGCACCATATACAATCTGGCTGGCAGAGGTGTGCAAACATCACTCCCAGACACATTAAGATGAATTGAAGAGCATTGATTCAGATAATCACACTTTAGAACATGACAAAACATTATTCTCACCTGAACCTTAATCGTATTTGAGGAAATGAGCTGCGTTTGTACTGTCCTTCGAGGATGTCAGAATCAAATCGAGGGTCCCACCAGGAGCGATGTGCTGCACGTTCAAATGGAACAGGCAAACACAGGCCACAGCAACCAACACGACTTCCACTGTAAGCCAGGTAAGATTGTATGTACGGTGCCAAAGTGATTTGGATATCATCTTCTTCACTGTCTTCAGGAACTTGGGTTCTGGTGAAACTGACTGATGTTTCAGCTGCTTGACTGGCTTGACTTATTCCGCTAGACATTTTTCAGTGACACCCAGGTTTAAGGATGCTGTTGTTGCTGTACAAAACTGCTCATAGATCTTATGCCCCAACCTCCAACAAGTTCCAAGGCCCCCAATGGAAAAATTAAACATTTAGGCCTAGGGTGAACGCGGTGATGTCAGAACAACTTTCCTTGGCTTCACTGCTTATTGTTTGTCAAGCACTAGAAACATGGTAATCTTCGTCACAAACTTCAAACAATCAAAAACGATCCATGATGGTTTGTGTTATTGTTTTCCAGACACTGTCAAAGAAGGAAAAGGGATAGAAATCCCAGTCACTGATCCAATGGGGGGGCAGCGGGCGGCAGCCATGTCTGTCGTGTCTGTCATCGTCAGGTGTACCACACTGAAACACAAAACAACAACAAAAACAAAAACAGTTGGCAACACTTGCCTGAAGCGGACGAAGGTGACGAAGGGGGAACGGACGGCTCGTGTGGGTGGGAAAACGGATGCCAGTACGCCAGAGGGCATTTATTTTACGCGGAAAGCTGTTCAGCGAGCATTTTTGACAGCGCAAGCACAGTGCTTATTTCGCGCTTACAATTGGTCAAGGGCTTGCTTGTCAGAGTCTTTGGGGAGGGGAGGGAATTCTCAAGCCGCGTTCAGCCGAGCGGCTCAGAAAATCGGTTTGCTCTGTCTCTCTCACACCCTCAACGGAGAACCTCGTGAGTGCGAGAGAGACAGAGCGACGAAACGACACCTTTGAATCGCTCGGCAGTCCAGTCGTTCATTAACAGAGACAGGCAAAACCGCAACACTGCTTAGTTTGACCGAGACACCCCCTTCCCCCGCCCTCCCTTAATCCCCCCCTAACCCCGGGCTTTCCCCCCAATCGACCGCGAAAGAAAGTCGGCTTTGGTCAACACAAGACCACACAAGACTCCACGCTCCCGTGCGCTTGATAATGACCCGAGTCAGGCAGACAGACGGACTGGCAGACAGAGACAGACAGAAAGACTTGAGTGCAGCAGTGGCATGTGGCCGCACGCGGGCGAGCGCCAAGAGGGCCACGAGCTTGGCCAGCTTGGCCAGCGCGGCCAGCTCGGCGGGGTGCCGGACTTCCCCGGCGCGTGGTACCCGCCCCTGGTCGTCTTCGGCCAGGTGATGGGCGTGTTCCCGCTGCGCTTCAAGAGCCCCGCGCAGCAGGACCGGCGAGACGCCGCCTGGCGCCTCTGCCCGCCCCTGTTGGCCGCCAACGTGCTCCTGGTGGCGTGCTCCACCTTCACCATCCACCTCTTCGGCGTCGTCGTCGACTTCTCCTTCGTGAGTTCGCATCGCGCACGTCACCGCACAGTGGGCCAGAAGACCGGTGGAGGCGGCCAAAACTCTGGACGCGTTTTGAGCCCCAGAGTCGCTAAATGGGACTCGAACCGAACGTGTGACCCCACCAATGGACTCCTCGTTCGGGGAGCAATCCTTTGGTGGGGTCACCCGCTCGGTTCGAGTCCTGTTCAGCGACTTCGGTGCTCAAGACGCGTTTAGAGTTTTGGGCCGCCTCCACCGGTCTTCTGGCCCACTGTGCTCCGGAGGGCGCGCGCTGATGGCTGACGCCCTCCCTCGTTGCTTCAGCTACATTCCGAGGGCACGCCGCGCAACATCATCAAGGAGATCACCACCAAGGCGGCCCTGGTGCTGTACAGCCTGAGCAGTCTTCCCTGCCTGGTGGGGCCGTGGGTTCACGGACGCCGCCTGGAGCGCTTCGTCAACAGCATGCTGCTCTTGAGCCGCGAGCTGCGACCCGCCAACCAGCAGGGTGCGTCAGTGGGCCAGAAGACCGGTGGAGGCGGTCGAAATCCCGGGCGCTTTTTGAGCTCCAGAGTCGCTAAATGGGACTCGAACCGAACGTGTGACCCCACCTATGGATTCCTCGTTCGGGGAGCAATCCATTGGTGGGGTCACACGCTCAGTTCGAGTCCTATTTAGCGACTCCGCAGCTCAAAACGCGTCTCGGGTTTTGGCCGCCGGCGCCGGTGTTGTGGCAAATCCACTTGCAGTGGACTGGACGTCCTCGCCTCTGTGACACTCTGTGCAGTGTGGCCGGCAGGCTGGTCGGCGCGCTCGCTCGTCGGCCCCACGATGCTGGTGGTGCTGGACGCGACACGCGAGTACTTCCACAACGGTCCGCCGTCCGGCCCCTCCCTGACCATGCTGGCCGTCGTGCCCGCCTACTGCGTGCCCATCGCGCTGGAGACGCAGTACGTGCTGTCGTGCCACGTGCTGGCGCTCGGCTTCCACCGCCTGGCCGAGCAGGTCCGCGCGCTGCAGGGGCCGTCGCGGTCGCCGTCGGCACACTGGCTGGACGGGGCGCGGCGCTGCCACGAGCAGCTCGTCTCGCTGACGGCCACCCTGCACGCGCTGCTCGGCCCCCAGCTGCTCGTCACCGTCGCCGCCTGCCTCGTGAACCTCGTCAACTCGACGTACATCGTGGCGGCCCAGGCCCTCACGAGCAGCAAGGGGACCTCGGAGGGGAACGGGCTCGCCATGAGGGCGAGGGCCGACCTCGCGTACTTCTTGGCCAGACTCTGCACGGTCAGCGCTGCCGCCGAGGCCATCAAAGGGGCCGTGAGTCGCACCGCGGGCCTCCACTGCACAGTGGGCCAGAAGACCAGTGGAGGCGGTCAAAACTCAGGACGTGTTTTGAGCTCCATAGTCTCTAAATAGGACTCGAACTGAACGTGTGACCCCACCAGTGGATTCCTCGTTCGGAGAGCAATCCATTGGGGGGGTCACACGTTCGGTTCGAGTCCTTCAGTGACTCTGGAGCTCAAAACGCGTCCCGGATTCTGACCGCTTCCCCCGGTCTTCGGGCCCACTGTGCGCTGCCAAGCCAAGGATCTTGTCGTCGCTCTCGTGGGGCGGCCCTTCCAGGCGCCAGAGAGACAGAAAAACGAAACGCTCATTCGCTCGGTCTCTCTCGCACCACAAGGACAATGCAACGAAGCGATTTTTCGGAAGGGCTCGGCTGCATGCCAGATCAGAAAGCTCTTTGTTGTGGAGATGAAAACTGCCTTCGAACTTGCTAAAGCTCGCAGCCCTTCCAGGCCGCGGCGGTGGCGGTCCAGTGCCTGCGCGTCGACCCGGGGACTTGGCATGCCCGCAGCAAGGACAAGGTCGGCCCTCGCCCTTTCCCTCGCGAGCCCTTCCAAGGTTTTGCTTGGTCGCGCTAATCCTCTCCCTCCACTGGGTTTCACAGTGGTTCATCTTCCAGCGGCAGGTGGACTCCCTGGTTCCGCGCTGCACCGCCGCGGGCCTCATCAACATCGGCGGCGACTCCCTGGCTGCCGTGAGTGAAGCTGGCGAAGAGGCACAGTAGATTTGCCAGTGGACCGGCGCCCGCGGCCAAAACTCTAGACGCGTTTTGGGCTCCGGAGTCGCTGAATAGGACTCGAACCGAACGTGTGACCCCACCAATGGATTCCTCGTTCGGAGAGCAATCCATTGGTGGGGTCACCGTTCGGTTCGAGTCCCATTTAGCGACGCTGATGCTCAAAAGGCGTCGGAGGATTTGACCGCCTCCACCGTTTTCTGGCCCACTGTCACATGGCAGTGGTGGCGGAGAAGGGCAAGCGACTACTGCTGGCCTGCTGCGGTTTATTTCGAAAAGCCGAGCAGCAGCGTCCGCCGTGTTGCAGATGAGTGCGACGGTGCTGTCGTACTTGCTGATCCTGCTGCAGTTCGACTCGAGCAGGATCTAGTCCTCGGTGTACTCGTCCTCCCAGCGCCACACCGGGTCCAGGGCCAGCGGGTGCTCGTCGCGGTGCTCGTCCTCGCGGCACTCCGACTCTGGGTCCTCTTGGGAGCACCTCTCGGCCGTCTTGGCGGTCTTCGCCTCCAGGCCGGCGTTGCCCAGACCGTACGGCCCCGCCGCCGCCGTCCGGAGCTGGTAGTTGCCATCGGCCGAGGCCCTGGACCGGAACAGGTAGCGCCGCATGGTGCACAGTGGGCCAGAAGACCGGTGGAGGCGGGCGGCCTAAATTCTAGACGCGTTTTGAGCCCCAGAGTCGCCAAACTGGCCTCGAACCGAACGTGTGACCCCACCAATGGATTGCTCTCCGAATGAGGAATCCATTGGTGGGGTCACACGCTCCGTTCGGGACCTGTTCAGTGACTCTGGAGCTCAAAACGCGTCTGGAATTTCGGTCGCCTCCACCGGTCTTCTGGACCACTGCGCAGTCTCTCGCACCCCTAGGCTAGGGAACAATCCATAAGTGCGAGTGAGACAAAGCGATGGAAGCACCTTCGTGACTCTGCCTGCAGAGCAGGCACGTGAATATAAGTGGACCGATTTCGCACAGGATTCTCCGCTCTGTCTCGCTCGCACCCCTACCGGACACTCCATGAGTGCGAGTGAGACAGGTAAACGAAAACACTGTCCGGAAATCAGCCTGCAGAGCCGTCACCCCCATGATGGGTAAAGTGGACCGATTCCGCTCAGGAATCGTCGCTCTGCCTCTCTCGCGCACACTGGGTGGTCCAGGAGTGGGAGTGAGACACTCACGGTGACGCGGCGAAGCCCATGAAGGCCACGCTGGACGCCGTGATGAGGCAGGAGCCCTGCCGGAACGCGTCCCGCTCGCAGAGCACGGCAGGGAAGGCCGCGGGGTGGGTCACGCTCTCGATGAACAGCTCCAGGGCGCGTCGGTGGCTGCAGCCTGCAGGCAAAGTGCGGGAAGGCACGCAAAGCAGGCCAAGATCGTGAGGGTCCGTCCGCACATTACATGGTAAAAACGGAACCTGGTTTTCCCAGGACACCAATGGTGAAGGTATAGGCGATTTCCAGGAAGTTCCTGGGAAAACCAGGAACCGTTTTTACCGTGTACGCAACGCCACTTCGTAACTCTGCCCTTGTCACTCCTCGTCGGCTTTCATCGGTGCGAGGGAGCCGGAAAGTCGACCCGCATCATGTGTGGTCTAGCCCTCAATGGTAATGGGAATGGTCGAGGCATTGATCATGACCGCAGCGCACCGGAGTCGGGCGTGTTGCCTACCTGCCATTTGGCGGGCGCTGACCTTGCTCAGTGGCGCAGGCGGCAGAAAGTCTACTCGCGTTTTGACCTCCAGAGACGCTAAATGGGACTCGAGCCGAACGTGTGACCCCACCAATGGATTCCTCGTTCGGAGAGCAATCCATTGGTGAGGTCACAAGTTCGGTTCGAGTCCTGTTTAGCAACTCAGGAGCTCAAAACGCGTGTAGACTTGCGCCGGTCTTCTGGCCCACTGTGCCTCGCCGACCTGCACCCGGTCTACCTCGCTGACCGCGCCACTTACGCAGGTCGCTGCAGCCCGGCTGGACGCCCACACCGTAGTTCGGCCAGAAGTCGAGGTGGCCGACGGCGACGTGCAGGCCCAGGCCGTGCCAGCCGGCGTCCGTGTGGATGACGTCCACGAAGGCGGCCTGGTGGCGCGACAGGCGCGTCATGGGGCCCGCCGTCCAGAACAGCGGGCCGGCGGGGTCCAGCCCCGTGATGCGCGCCGGCCTGCTCGTCATGGAGGCCGCCGCCCTGCCGGCCAGGTGCGCGCCGAGGGACTGCCCCACCAGCCAGACGGCGTCGGCGCGCAGCCCGGCCTCCAGCTGCTGGTTCATCCACGTGGCCACGGCGTCGCACACCTGCGCACCTACGCCGCGGTTCGCAGGAAGACGGCCAAAGACGGCGCGGCGTGGCGCCGACAACCAGCGCACAGTGGGCCAGAAGACTGGTGGAGGCGGCCGAAATTCCAGACGCGGTTTGAGCTCCTAAGTCGCTAAATGCGACTCGAACCGAACGTGTGACCCCACCAATGGATTCCTCGTTCGGAGAGCAATCCATTGGTGGGGTCACACGTTCGGTTCGAGCCCCATTCAGCGACTCTGGAGCTCAAAACGCGTCCGGGATTTCGACCGCCTCCACCGGTCGTCTGGCCCACTGTGAGGCGACCCAAAGCCAGCGGCCCGTCGGCAGCTTACCAAGGGGAGGTTGTACACGGCGCGGAAGTAGGGCTGGCCGCTGAACGCGCTCCAGTCCAGCACCAGCACGTTGAGGTGCTCCCAGTGCGCCAAGAAGGCTCGCACGGCGCGCAGGATCTTGTCGTCGGTGGCGGGCACCGTGAAGCCCGGCACGATGAAGACCGAGTGGCGCTTGGCGCTGTCGAAGCCCGGCAGCGCCGCCAGCGTGTGGTTGTCCAAGGACACCCTTACGGTGGACCCGTCACGCCTGCGAGGAGGCGCACCAACGGCGAGGCGATGAGTGCGCGGGAAACTAGCTACTCCGTTCAGGCTGGGAAGAGCTCCGGATTCGCTGCTGCAGTAGTGACCAAGGCGACACACAGTGGGCTAGAAGACCAAAATCTTGGACGCGATTTGAGCTCCAGAGTCGCTAAATGGGACTCGAACCGAACGGGTGACCCCACCAATGGATTGCTCTGCGAACGAGGAATCCATTGGTGGGGTCACACGTTCGGTTCGAGTCCCATTTAGCGACTGTGGAGCTCAGGACGCGTCGAGAGTTTTGGCCGCCGGCGCCAGTCTGCTGGTCCACTCTGCGACAGTTGCCCTCGCCCGCGAGAACCCACAACGCTTCGCTGTTTGCACGGAGTGTAAACGCATGCCCTGCCTTCTGCACCGGTCGCTGTACTCACGAAAAGAGGAGGATGTGCAGACGTTTCATTATGGTCGGAGGCGGGCTAGTCGTTCCGACACCAAGGGTCGGCCTGAGCGGCAGCGCCGTGGACGACGGGGTCCTGGAGGCGGAGTGAGCCGTGGACGCCGACCTGGTCGTCGACGGACTGATCTTCGAGGTGGAAGAGGACGGAAGCGCCGTGTGCGAGTGACACGGCGCGGCCGTCGGCCTGCTTTGCGACCACCAGCACAACGAGGACGATTTGTTCGTGGACAAGGCGGTCTGATTCCGGTCGGGCGACGGGCTGGCCGACGACGCGGTGCTCGGCCTCGTCGACGGCGTGGTTGGCTGCTGCGAGGCCGAGGACGTCGAGCTCCCGGACGAAGCGGTTTGATCCGCAGGTTTCACTGCTGTTGACGAGGCCGGCGAGACACGCGCTGAGGATGGCGCCGTGGACCCCGCGGATGCGGGAGCGGAGGTGGACTTGGCGAGCGAGGTGGAGCGCGACGCGCTCGGAGGCGCGTTGGCTGTGGTCTTGGGGGCGGCCTTCGGGCTGGCCCTCGGGGTGGACTTCCTAGAGGACGACGCCTTGCCCTCGATGGCTGCAACGAGCACTGCGGAACACTTGGGTCAGCGTCACCAGAAAACGAAGTACCTGCACCACACAGTGGGCCAGAAGACCGGTGGAGGCGGCCAAAACTCTAGACGCGTTTTGAGCTCAGAGTCGCTAAACAGGACTCGAACCGAACGTGTGACCCCACCAATGGATTGCTCTCCGGCAGCGGAGCGCGGACTCACCCATGCCGCAGCACAGCAGGCACAAGGACTTGAAGGACTTCCCCATGGCTTGCCGACTCGGCCGCGAAGGCCGCCGCCACTGCACTGCACGGAGTCCCGCGAGCCCGAGCGGCGGTCTGCACTGCCAGCCGCGACCACGCCGTCAACGCCAACCTCGCCGTCGACGTCTACCTCGCGTCTCCCTCGCGCTGCCGCCAAAAACGGAGCGCGGCCGTCGCGGGCACGACAGGAGTGGGGGGTTCGCGTACAGTGGGGGCACACCAGCAGTGGCAGTGATACTGGGTACACGGCTTGGGAAGCAGGGGAAGAAAAAGGCGTCGTGCTGTACTTTTTTTCACAGAGGTCATCATTTAATTCACAAACTTCAGAGAGAACAGCTGGACATACAATTTCATCAGTATGGTGTCGCAATTTGGAACTATGCCATTGACTAGGAGGGAACAATTATTTTCACCTACGAACCATAGGGTACAAACAGATTATAGACAGTGAATATTGATTTTAATGTGGAGACAACTTGGTTTCAGTACAGAAGTCTTCTGAACGATTCTACTGTAAAGCTACCTCTAATGTTGCATCGTGCTCTATTAATGTAAAATAAAAGTATATGCTGCAAAGTCCACAATTTGTAACGAACAAATCAAGGGAACTCCAAGTTGATTTGGTGGTACACTCATGCAGCAAATATTCTAAACCATTTTGCAGGCCAGAGGAAACATAAAGCATAAAAAAAGTACAAAATGAAAGTATAAAACAGGTGAGATAACTTTAAAATGGCCTACACGTGAAACTCCATAAATATGCTGTATCTTCAAGTGCCTTCCCCACATTAAAAATGCAGAGACCTCTAATATCACACAGACTTTTTTCCACCTCAACCGTCTTTAATGTTTCTCCTTCTTAAGTACATACAGAAGACTAACATGGCATTATCAACATTCTACATAATCCACTTTTAATTTAAAACAAACATATAAACAGTATTGAAATTAATCTTCATAACACGAATAAAAACAACAGTGACAAAGACATATTGATTTACAAATATTTAATAATCATTGAATCAACACTATTGTTTGAAACAAAACCATTATATAATAACTCTTAGTCAACAATCAAACCATCAATAGGCTTATGAAGTATGCCTCATGTATGTACAAACGTATTAGGCAAACTTGTGAGCTATTGTCATCGAAATTTCAATCATCAAGTGCTGAGGTCTTTTTGTTGCAATGAATGAACTCTTGAAAAAAAAAAACAACAAAAAAAAAAAAAAGTTTTTATTACAGTCTTTTAACGGCCAAACAAGCCTAGTAATTTGAGCTTGTTGGGAAATTTTCTGAAATACTGCAGTAACTCCAGTTTTAATTATGACGTGTGATAATGTGTCTGCAATATATGAGAAAATTGTACTCAGGCAGAACAAATTTGAACATATCTGAAAGTTGCACAATGTTCCTACTATTTCCATACACATATTATGGAATGTTACCTTAAAAAAAGAAAGGTCAACGATTAAGAAAGCTTTCCTATTGTGAGGGTGCAAAACAGTGACATTGAAGGCTTTCGTAAAGTTCCACAAGGTTGTGTCTTTGTTTCAGGTTGAAAGCAGCCAATATGACAAAACAAGGAACATGAGCTAGATCCAAAATTCAGTAGAAAAAAGCTGTACAGCTCAAGAAAAACACATCAGCACACATACACATACATCATTTTCAGTTCAGTATTGTAAATGTTTGGCACATTTAATATACAACAGTTATACAAGTGTGTAGAAAAAAACAATACAACTAGACACAACAAGATTTTGTACACATAATTCTATGTAACTATACCTACATAAAAAATTCTTTTTAGGTATTTAGGACTTTTTCACCTATCCCAAATATATGGAATTATGTAAATAGGGTTTCTGAAACGCATCAGTCAAAAGGCCATACACTCTCCTTAAAATGGCAAATGTAAAATTCAGTTAATGGCAAATAATGATTTAGCCAGCTTGTTGGATTGCTAGAAGAAAAAAAGGAAAATTATGATGTGGTGTGAATCATTCATAGAATAATGGATAAACATTTGTGCAGTATTTTGAGCAGGACATGAAAAGATTTGAGCCCTTAATGAATTTTAGGTACACGGCAAACATCACACTCTCAGTCAAAATGATTTGCATATAGTTTTTGGCTTGCTTGCCTGTTTCATTGGTACAAAGGGGCGAAAGCAAATGCATGCACATATAATATACCAAAATCTTGACACACAGCGCATTGAGATCAGAGGAGGGTCTCTATAGGAGACGTAACTGAAATCTCTCATTGGACCCTTTAGTTGGCAAGAAAAGGAAAAAGCTGCGTTAGCAGATCTGATACATTTTGTTCCAGAAAAAGGGCCTTGCTTTCCTGATTTGGTAACTGGCCGATACTGAGGTCACCAAAAACACAGTATTAACTAGAAACTCAATAAATCCTTGAGCCGAAAGGTTGCAGTTGCAACAATGCAGTCTGATAACCAGCAGACATGACTACACACGTCTTATAAAAAAATCAAACGAAACACCAGACTACAGTCAACACACTCACAACAGCACAAAATTATCAGAACCCGACCACGGCAGCTGAGGCGACCAACAGTGACCCAGCGGAGCTGTTCCTCGCTACCGGTAGCCACTGTTCCTGGGCAGGGTCATGCTGTGCGGGACGCTCGGCGGGGCATGGGCGCCAGGGTTCTGTTGGTTCGGACCGGCCGAGGCCCACTGCGGGGGCCTCCGGTGGAGGGTGGCCGGCCCGGGCTGCCCTCAGACCCAGTACTGGTTCCGCCTCAGCATGGGGTTGTTGGCGCTGGCGCGCGCCTGCTGGCAGTGCTGGCTGGGCAGTGTGCCGAAGGACAGCTCCGAGGCCGAGGGCAAGGCCGAGGGTCCCGTCGCCATCCCCGCGGACGCGTCGAACGTGCTGCCCCAGTCCTGCGGCAGGGGCAGCGGCAGCGGGGTGTCGTCCGCCCCGTACGGGTAGCGCAGGTTCACGTTCAGCTCCGGCTCCGAGCTGGTCACCGAGTCCACGGGGCCCAGGGGGATCACCTTGCACTGCGGCAGCACACTGGCCACGGACGTCGGCGTCGACGCCAGGGACAGCGACGGCACGCCGAAGTGCTTCGGCCGCGGCGAGGACGGCATCAGGTCGTCCGGAGGCCGAGGCAGCGGCAGCGGCCCCAGGGAGCGGTCCGACAGGTCGGGCTTGCCGTTCTGGCTGTCGTGCATCTGAGGGAGAAAGCGGGAGAGGGTGAGCTCCACGCCTACAGCGGTAAGGCGGACTGCGGGGTGAGCCAGAAGACCGGTGGAGGCGGCCAACACTCTAGGCGCGTTTTGAGCTCCAGAGTCGCTGAGCAGGACTCGAACCGAACGTGTGACCCCACCAATGGATTCCTCGTTCGGAGAGCAATCCATTGGTGGGGTCACACGTTCGGTTCGAGTCCTGTTTAGCGGCTCTGGAGCTCAAAACGCGTCTGGAATTTTGGCCGCCTCCAGCGGTCCTCAGGCCCGCTGTGCGGCGCCTCGGCCTACCTGCGCGGCGCCGGCGCGGCACTTGTTGACGACGATGACGAGCAGCGCCAGCACGACCACGCCCACCACCATGCTCATCAGCAGGAAGTAGTCGTTGCTCATGTTGGGGCTGGCCACCACCACGGGGTCGATGTTGAGCCCGCCGCCCTTCGGCCCCGGGATGCGCGGCCTCTGCGGCACGAAGGCCGTCGGCGGCGGGCCGTGCTCCGAACGCAGCAGGAACCGCAGCTCCCCCGTGGCGGGCTGGAAGTTGGACGCCCCCGGCGCCGCCAGCTCGAACAGGATCGAGTCCTCGTCCTGGAGCGGAACAAAACCATCAAGGGGTTACTCAGTTATGCGGCAACGCCGCACAGTGGGCTGGAGGCGGCCAAATTTCTTGACGCGTTTCGAGCTCCAGAGTCGCTAAATGGTACTCAGACCGAACGTGTGACCCCACCAATGGATTGCTCTTCGAACGAGGAATCCATTGGTGGGGTCGCTCGTTCGGTTCGAGTCCTGTTTAGCGACTCTGGAGCTCAAAACCCGTCCGGGATTTTTGCCGCCTCCACCGGCCTCCTGGCCCACTGCGCACTGCTCGCCCCTTGGAATGGCAGATGGCACTCACCCCTGGCTGGCCGGTGCGCTTGCACACGTAGTAGATGAGCCCGGCGCGGATCTCCTGGTGCGTGAAGCGCTCGACCTCGCGCTCGCGCACCGCGGGGCCGGCCGAGGCCGTGGCCGGCGGCGTGGTGGCCGTCGCGTTCCTGGGCTCCCGGTCGGCGCGGGCCTCCACCGCGGCGCCGGAGCTGCGCACGATCCTCCTGATCTTGCCGAGGCGGGGGCGGCGCAGCACGCGGTACACGGGGTCCGTGTGGGACTTGTCGGCCAGCTGCGCGGCGTCCAGCACGGCCAGGTCGAGGCGGGTCTTGTTGCCGGCGATGGGGCTGAACACGCCGAGGCGCACCAGCGGCACCACGGTCACGTTGAGCACCAGGCCGCGCACCGCCACGCCCGCCACCCAGGCCGACACCTCCAGCGAGTCGGAGGACGCCGTCATGTCGGACTGCACGTACAGCACGTGCCCGGCGTCCACGTCCGCCTGGCCGAACGCGCTGACGGCGCGCTCCCTGGCCGCCGCCATGGCCACGGCGCCGTGCCGCGGCGGCCGCGTCACGTTGTACTGCACGGCGTCGCGCCGCCCGTTGGTCTGCAGCAGGAAGTTGTCGGCGGACATGGTGGCCACCGGGGAGCCCTGCTGCAGCCGCAGCGGCGACCGCGAGGACACGTTCAGCGACAGCGGCACCACCTGCGGCAAGGGAGTCGGTGAGTCCGTCTCTCTCGCACCGAAAGGGCACGCCCCACGAGTGCGAGAGAGACAGGGCGACGCACAGTGGGCCAGAAGACCGGTGGAGGCGGCCGAAAGTCACGACGTGTTTTGAGCTCCAGAGTCGCTAAACAGGACTCGAGCTGAACGTGTGACCCCACCAATGGATTGCTCTCCGAACGAGGAATCCATTGGTGGGGTCACACGCACGGTTCGAGTCCCATTTGGTGACTCTGCAGCCCAAAACGCGTCTCGAGTTTTGCCTGCCTCCACCGGTCTCCTGGACTAATGCGCGACGAAAACGCCTCTCGGAATCAGTCTGCACGAGCACTCCAGCGGGGAAAGTCCTTACCTGGATGTTGAAGACGGTGTAGATGGGCGTGAACTTGCCGTCGGACACCCGGAAGTAGAAGCTGTCCGGCTGCAGCGGCCCCTCGTGCACGTACCACAGCCTGCTCTCGTCGATGTCGGCCTGCGAGAAGCGGCCCACCGACGCGACGGGCCCGGCCCCGGGGCGGGGGTGGGGGCGGGGGCCGCCACGTTCGGGGCGTTGGAGTCCAGCACCAGGCGGCCCTGGCTGGGGTTGCTGATGACGTCATAGACGAGCTCCTCGGCGCGCGTGTCGGCGTCCTCCGTCAGCAGCTGCTTCCTGGTCACCAGGGCGGCCTGGCCTTGCACCTGCGGCAACACGGAGGTCGCAAGTTCAAACCACGTAACCTCGAGAAGGGGTTCCAGTGGCACAGTGAGCCTGAAGACCGGTGGAGGCGGCCAAAATTCTAGACGCGTTTTGGGCTCCAGAGTCGCTGCATGGGGCTGGAACTGAACGTGTGACTCCACCAAAGGATTGCTCTCTGAACGAGGAATCCATTGGTGGGGTCACACGGTCGGTTCGAGTCCCATTTAGCGACTCTGGAGCTCAAAACGCGTCGGGACTTTTTGCCGCCGCCACCGGTCTTCTGGCCCACTGTGCGGGCGGTGCCTCTGCACTGCTCTGCACTGCTCTGCACTGACCACGGCGAGCTGGGGGCTGGGCTCGGCCATGCGGAAGGGCTGGTCGTTGACGGGCAGCACGGTGACGGGGATGGACACGTTGCCCAGCAGCACGTCGCCAGGCGCGAGCAGCAGCGACAGCGCCACCTCGTCCCAGGTGGTGTCCGAGTGGTCGTGGCGGTACAGCACCTCGCCGGCCGCCAGCTGCGTGGACGAGAAGGGCTGCGTGGCCGTGGCGTTGCACAGTGTGCGCACGCACAGCGCGCCGTGCACGGGCGGCAGCACCACCTGCACCTGGATCACGGGGTGAGAGATTTCAATGTATTGACAACAATTTCGATATTTTAAAAGATCGATATTCCATTATCACTTTATTGACACTTCCAATAGTGTGCGCATAAATTTTGAACATGGGGGAGGATGTGTGTGTGTGTCAGGCGCTGATTTTTGCCTACTTACAGGGAGAATATGACGTAATTTGCCTACCCTCCAGGCGGCCGTCTAGTGCATAAAAGGTGACCCCCTCCCTTGCATCCTATATTGAACATTGAGATTTATAGTGCGATATTCTTGAGAAAATGGAGGAGTAGTGAACGATACTACGATACTTAGTCCAGTCCAGTCACAAAGAAAACTGTGCAGAGAAGCTCATTTTTGTGCTAAAAATGAAGCTCATAAGTCTTATGCAGATTCTGACTTTCAATACTGGGGATGTATTTCAATATACGTATTGAAAAACAATGTTTCAATACTGGAATTGGTACCTCAATATTATCGAAAATTCAATATTAGATAATATAAAATTTTTGATAGTGATATTGAGATGGAACTTTCGCCCGGCCCTACCTGGATGACGGGCTGCTCCAGCCCCACGTCCCTGCGCAGGAAGTCCAGCACGGTGCTGGTGTTGAGCAGCAGCGGCGCCGAGCCGCCCTCCTCCACGATGAGCTGCGCCACGCTCACGAACTGGTCCAGGCCGCCGCTCGACACGGACACCTCGATCCGGAACACCTGGTTCGGCATGGTGTCCAGGAAGGGCGCCATCACGTCGAACTCGAACGAGTCGTTGGCCTGCAGGTCCTTGAAGGGGCTGGTGTGCTGGTAGCACAGGCGGCTCATGTTGACGTCGCGCTGCGTGAAGTTGAGCACCTCCCTGCCCGACGCGCTGCGCCCGCCGGTCACGGAACTCGCTGCCTCGCCGACGCGTTCGGAGATCAGCAGGAGGCGTCCTTGAGTTGGCGGCACACTGCGAACGGAATATCAAAATAAGTAAGAATTATTCTGGATCCTGTTAGGGGCCGTTCCCATACTACGTGACCATTTGGGGGGAGGGGGGAGTCGAGCCAAATACTACGGCCCATCTTAATTACATGGGAAGGTTAGGTTATCCTGGTCACTATGAGGGGGGAGGGGTCAAAAAGTGGCCTAAAATCGGTCACGTAGTGTGGGAATGACCCGTGTCTCATGGCTCCACAGCAGGCCAGAAGACCGGTGGACGCGGTCAAAATTCTCGACGCGTTTTGAGCTCCAGAGTCGCCAAACAGGACTCACACCGAACGTGTGACCCCACCAATGGATTCCTCGCTCGGAGAGCAATCCATTAGTGGGGTCACACGTTCGGTTCGAGTCCTGTTTACCGACTCTGGAGCTCAAAACGCGTCTAGAATTTTGGCCCCCTCCAGCGGTCTTCTGGCCCACTGTGGGATCCGTGTACTGCTTGCGCATCCCGTTAGATGTAATCAGACTTGTTCACTGTGCAAATCAATACTACAGTGCAGAGTTGACAAGAAAGTAAAGAAAGAAATTGAAAAAAATAAATTTAAAACTTACCGAACACTGTAAGTGACATTACGGTTGGGGTCGGTGGTCACTATCATCAAGTGCTCTGCTGTGATGCACTTCCTGAGCATGGGGAACACGTGGAGGACTTCGTTTGCCACGACCTTGAAGGACGGCTGTTCTGAGCGCATCTCCAGTTTGATCGGCTCCGTCTCTTTCATCCCGTCTGACGCGGTCAGCTCAACCTTTCCCGATTCGGAGGCACCTGTTCGCAAGAAATAAAATTTATTTTTTGGATATTTCTTTGTAACTATGAAGAAATTAAACGTAAAAATGAATGCCCATCCAGGTCTCACCTGAATGAACAAAGACAATGATGTTGCTGTTGACGTCAGCCTGGGTGAACTTGGTGATAGGCACTGTCGGCAAGTGTGCGAAAGACACATGGCCCGCGCGAAGACTCATCACACGGAAGGATAGGTTTTGAGGCGTGGTGTCGGCGTCCGTCACAGCTGAAAATAAAAACAAAAAGTTTAAGGAAAATAGTTTCAAAAAATTTAATTTAAAAACATTTAAAAAGAGAAGGCGTCTGACAGGGCGGAGACCGAGGCGACGACGCCCAGTGGGCCAGAAGACCGGTGGAGGCGGCCAAACCTCTAGACGCGTTTTGAGCTCCAGAGTCGCCAAACAGGACTCGAACCGAAGGTGTGACCCTCCATTGGATTCCTCGTTCGGAGAGCAATCCATTGGTGGGGTCACACGTTCGGTTCGAGTCCCATTTAGCGACTCTGGAGCTCAAAACCCGTCCGGGATTCTGACCGCCTCCACCGGTCTTCTGGCCCACTGTGGGACGCGTCTGGATGACTCACCCAGGTTGCTGGCCGAGATGACGGCGCTGCTGCCGCGCCACAGCCTGACGCTGCTGCTGTTGACCACCTTGGGGGGCTCGTCGTTGACGGCGGCGATCACCACGCGCACCTTGGTGGGCGCGCTGCTGCGGTCGCCGGCCACCGCGGACACGGAGAACGCGTCCTCCGGCGTCTCGCTGCCGTCGTGCGCGTACTGCGGGGAGCACACTGTCAGCCTGGGCCTCGGCGGCGCACAGTGGGCCAGAAGACCGGTGGAGGCGGACAAACTCCTAGACGCACTTTGAGCTCCAGAGTCGCTAAACAGGACTCGAACCGAACATGTGACCCCACTAATGGATTCCTCGTTCAGAGAGCAATCCATTGGTGGGGTCACAAGTTCGGTTCGAGTCCCATTTAGCGACTCCGGAGCTCAAAACGCTTCTGAGTTTTGGCCGCCAGCGCCGGTCTTCTGGCCCACAGTGGCGGCGGAGGGTAAAAGAGCGAAGCGCCTGCGAAGTACAGGGTAGACTGTCCCGCCGCACTCCCGCGCGCAACGGCACTGCCTACGCTGCAGGGGTTCGCAGTGGAGGCAACGCTGCAGCGCCTACACTGGAAAGGCCGCTCACCTGGATGAGCCCCGCCTGCAGCTGCTGCGGGCTGAACTTGCTGATGGTCTGGCCCGGCTCGCGCGCGTGCTGCATGCGGCCCGCGGAGGGCGGCGACGTCACCCGGTACTCCGTGATGCGGCTGCGGTAGTAGTCGGTGAGGACGGTGAGGAGGTTGGCGGGCAGCGCCACCAGGGAGCCCTCGGACACGCGCAGGTCGCCGGCCACCAGGTAGAGGGACTCGGGGATGATGTCGAGGCGCACGACGAGGCCGCGCAGCCACGAGATGCCGTTGGTGACGTCCAGGACGACGCGGTCCTGCGTCTGGTTGGGCGCGGTCTGCACGTACAGCACGCGGCCCTCGTTGATGAGCGACTGCTCGAACACGGTGACGGAGGCCTGGCCGTGGCCGGAGGCGTTGGCGGCGCGGACGGGGTCCTCGGTGGACGCGCCGGCGTGCTCCACCTCCAGGTAGCCGAACTGCGGCGGCTCCACCACCACGAACGTGATGTCCGTGGCGGGCACGTGGCGCTGGCGCACGTCCAGGAAGCGTGCCGCCACCGCCACGCTCGTCGCCTCCTCCACCGTGATGGTCTCGTTGGCGTGCACGGCGAACGGCTCCCAGTAGCTGGACGGGAAGACGCGCACGTCGAAGCGGTCCTCCACGGTGGAGCCGGGCACGTCGACGCGGAAGCGGAACGTGTCCGAGACCGAGTCGCTGGCGTCGTGCTGGTACCAGAGGCGGCCGGCCTCCAGGTCGCGCTGCGTGAAGTGCACGGCCTGCTGCTGCGTCTTGGAGCCGCCGCCGCTGCCGCCCGCCGCCCCCAGCGGCCCCGGCGCCGTCCCCGGCGCGGGGGAGTCCCGCAGGAACAGGCGCCCGTGGATGGGGCCCTCCAGGACCTCGAAGCGGAGCTGCTCCGGCAGCGAGTTGACGTTGGAGTCGGCGGACAGGTTGCCCGTGCCGACCGGCGCCGCGCCGCCGCTGCGCACCAGCAGGCGGCTGTTGTTGGCCACCTCCACGTACGGCTCCGAGGCGCGGATCTCCAGCACGCCGTTGGCCACGAACTGGCCGTCCGTCACCCACAGGTCCACCTTGCCCTGCGCCGCGCCGTGGTGCCGGAACAGCAGGCGCGCCTCGTCCAGGTCCTTCTGCGTGAACTCCATGACGGCCACGCCGGGCTGGCTGGCGCGGAACAGGCCGCCGTTGGGGATGTCGCGCCGCCGGTACGTGATCTTGTCCGGCGAGGCGTCCAGGTCCGCGTCGGTGTACCTGCAGCACCGCGAGCACCGCAACCCAGTCAGCATTAACCAAACGAACATTTCACGGTGGTACGAACCTCTTTCGAGAGCTTCCACAAAAGTCAAGCGAGAGTCGATATTTTAAAAACGGTATTTTATGCGTCTAAATTTTCCTTAGCGAGCACAATTTATTCAATAGACGAGTTGAGCTAGACGAAAGAAGAGGATGGAACGAACATAGCGGACGGCCGCAGGCGCACAGTGGCAGACCGGCGCCGGCGGCCAATACTCTAGACGCGTTTTGAGCTTCAGAGTCACCAGACGGGACTCGAACAGAACGTATGACCCCACCGATGGATTCCTCGTTCGGAGAGCAATCCATTGGTGGGGTCACACGTTCGGTTGGAGTCCCATTTAGCGACTCTGGAGCTCAAAGCCCGTCCAGGATTTTGATCTTCTCCACGGCGGCCCACAGTGCGTCGGCTGCTAGGACCAATCAGGGACCGGCCACCATGTTCGTGCAGATTCTTCTTCTTCTTATTTCGCCTAGCTCATGTCGTCTGTTATTTAAACTAATTTTAATGTGAATTTAAATTTTCACCTGAGATGGCGGTCGGTGAGCAGCCGCTCGCCGCCGCTGACGACGTGGAACACGCGGTCGACGGCGCGCACGGGGGCGTTGTCGTTCTTGAGGACCACGTCGATGTGCACCGTGCCGGCGTACATGAAGTCCTCCGCCTCGCTGGACATGGCCACGAAGTGGAACGCGTCGTGCTGGGACTCGGAGTCGTCGTGGGTGTACTCCACCTGGCCGGACGCCAGCTCGGCCGACGTGAACTCGGTGGCGTTGACGCGGAGCGTGGGGGCGGACACCTTGACAGAGCACACCTGCTTACGGTATTGTTAGAGCCCCGTCTGCGCTACGGTGCAGAGAAGTGCCAAGCATTCCGTTCGAGGCAAGGGGAAATAACTCCAGCCAAATTTGTACTCCAAAATTCATCAAATATGTAAAGTTTACTAAAATTCATGAAAATGTATCGAATTTCGACCGAAATTCATCGAATTTTGACTGAAATTCAACGAATTTTGACTAAAATTCATAGAATTTCGACTAACATTCATCGAATTTCGACTAACATTCATCGAATTTCGACTAACATTCATCGAATTTCGACTGAAAATCATCGAAATTCGACTGAAATTCATCGAAATACGACTGAAATTCATTAGATTTGTAGTACACCGAAATTCACAGTGATTTCCCCTTGTCTCGAGGGGTGTAAACAAGAAAACCCCGAGTTCTGGTGCACACAGTATTGTCTTTCAGGCACGCACTAATTCATGTTCAAGTCAGACATTTATAAAGTGAAATAAAATCAGATGACTGTTACAGCAAATGGTCTCTGATATTTCCACATTTCCCCCATCAAAGGACACAATCGTAGATGCAGTTGCAAAAAAAAGAAAGGTGCATCATCTACCCACACCACACACGAGAAAGCTTTGCTTGAGGATTCACTCTAAGATCTAGTCTCATGGCTTTGGCTAACTATTGGCGAGCCGCCTGTCTAAACTTTCCTATCCTAGACCATAGCTACGGCCAGCGTCTCGAAGTCAATGCAATGTCAACGCGGTTTCCAAGATGTCGAGGGTATTCAAATACCACGGCCAACAGAAAAGTCGCAAAATTGTCAACATGACTTAAAAACGAGCGATTACAGTCAAGATTTAAACCATGCGCCGGAATGTCATCACATGACGACATCTCGACTGTCAACCTGACTTAGACCGCCCCGCTCTCCTTGATCAATATTTACACACCCCGGTCAAAGTCTCCCCGGAGACAAAATAGTTTGTAAAGATTTTCAGAGTGTGTCAATAAGACATCAAAATGAACGATTTTTCAGGTGAAAATGGCGTCCTTTGACGTCCTTTGCGTCCTTGGGCGTCCTCTGGCGTCCTTTGTCGTTCTTTGGCGTCCTTGGCGTCCTTGGACGTCCCTTTGGCGTCCTTTGACGTCATTTTGTCCCGATTTGACTTGGGCCTTACCTTGAGCGTGCCGTGGGACGGGCCGCCGGTGACAGTGTAGCGCACCGTGGTCACGCCCGTCATGGCCAGCTTGAGGGCGGAGGCGGTGAGCCTGGCCGCGCCCCCCTCGGCCACCTGCAGGCGCTCCAGGGTGACGGCCAGGCCGGGCACGGCCTGCCAGCCCGCGCCCACCTCGTGCACCACCACCAGGCTGCCGGGGATGGCCTCGCACTCGGGGGCGCTGGCCCGGAACGTGAACTCGTCCCGGATGCGCGAGTACGCCTGGCGGGCAGGGACGCGGGTTCAAACACCAGGCCGTTTCAGTTTTCGGCAGGCACAGTGGGCCAGAAGACCGGCGGGGACGGTCAGAACTCCCGGGCGTGGATTGAGCTCCGGAGTCGCTGAACAGGGCTCGAACCGAGCGTGCGACCCCACCAATGGCTTCCTCGTTCGGAGAGCAATCCATTGGTGGGGTCACACGTACGGTTCGAGTCCTGTTTAGCGACTCTGGAGCTCAAAACGCGTCCGGGGTTTTCGCCGCCTCCACCGGCCTTCTGGCCCACTGTCACACAGTGTCGTGGCGTTGAAACGCACCTGGCGGTGCAGGCGGTAGGCCAGGCGGCCCTCCTTGACGTCCAGCTGGGTGAACGAGTCCCCGGGCGCGAGGCGCTGCTGCTGGCGCTGCGTCGACGGCGTGCTCTCGCCCAGCACCAGCGAGCCGTGCCGCGGCACCTGCACCACGTGGTACACCACCTTGGCGGGGTCCGTGGCGAGCGGCTCCGTCCGGTACAGCAAGTGCCTCTCGGTGACGAGGGCCTCCCTGGACCGGTTGAGCTTGACGTCGACGCGGCGCGCCTGCTCCAGCCGCAGCTTGGTGAAGGTGACGCGGAAGTCGTAGGTGGTGGCGACGCGCACGTCCCCGGCGGACACCTTGAACTTGAACTCGTCGTGCGCGGGCTGGCCGGTGGCGTGCACGTAGCGGATCTGCTCCCGGGCCAGCTGCCTGCTGGTGAATCGGTCGATGCCGGGGCCCTTGACGGACACGGCGGGCACCGCGCCCGCCCTGGACGCGCCGCCGCCCTCGGCCGCGCGGAGGCGCTGCAGGTTGCCGTACTGCGGCGGTCGCACCACCTGGGAAGCACAAGGTGGCCGTCAGCCAGCAGGCAAGGGAGAGGAAAAGCGGGGATCTAGGTGGGGCTGTCGCACAGTGGGCCAGAAGGCCGGTGGAGGCGGCCAAAACCCCGGACGCGTATTGCGCTCCAGAGTCGCTAAACAGGACTCGAACCGAACGTGTGACCCCACCAATGGATTCCTCGTTCGGAGAGCAATCCATTGGTGGGGTCACACGTTCGGTTCGAGTCCCATTTGGCGACTCTGGAGCTCAAAACGCGTCCTGAATTTCGGCCGCACAGGTCTCCGCGCCCGCTGTGCGCTCGGGGTCATCGACGTCGCTACACTCGGCGCCCCTGGAGAGCCGAAGACGCCCACCTCGTAGAGGATTTCGAGGTCCGGGTCGTCCGCGTTGGTGAGGAAGGTGAGGTTGGCGGGGAGGATGGGCACCGCGGCGCGGTGCGTCAGCACGACGCCCGTGTTGTTGATGAGCCGGAGCTGCAGCGGGAACGCCGAGACGCGCAGGAAGGCCGTCGCCGAGGTCTCGATGCCGTCAGACACCTTCAGCGACAACAGAGATACGTCTCGGTTAAGCACTTTTCTCCCCCAACTCGCCCCCATACACGTTCAAATAAAACTTTTCCCCCGCACAGTGGGCCAGAAGACCGATGGAGGTGGGCAAAATCCCCCGGACGCGCTTTGAGCTCCAGTCGCTAAATAGGACTCAAACCGAATGTGTGACCCCACCAATGGATTGGACTCCAAACGAGGAATCCATTGGTGGGGTCACACGTTCAGTTCGAGTCCTATTTAGCGACTCTGGAGCTCAAAACACGTCCGGGATTTTGACCACCTCCGCCCGTCTTCTGGTCCACTGTGCCCCGGCCCCCGGTGCACAGTGGGCCAGAAGGTCAATGGGGACGGCCAAAATATCGGACGCGTTTGGAGCTCCAGAGCCGCTAAATGGGACTCGAACCGAAAGTGTGACCCCACCAATGGATTCCTCGTTCGGAGAGCAGTCCATTGGTGGGGTCACACGTTCGGTTCGAGTCCCATTTAGCGACTCTGGAGCTCAAAACGTGTCTAGAGTTTTGGCCGCCTCCACCGGTCTTCTGGCCCACTGTGCGGTGGAGGTAGAGCCCCCCTCACCTGCAGAGCCAGCTTGGCGTTGCTCGTCTCCGCCTCGCCGCGCTCGCCGCGGTGCGCGTACGACACCTTGCCCTCGTTGACGTCCTGCTGCGTGAAGGAGGCGATGGCGGCCCCCGGGCTGGCCGTCCACTCCAGCTGGCCGTGGCTCTGGCCCTTCCTGGCGGCGTCCGCGTTCAGCAGGGTGTACACGAGCGCCGACGGCGAGGTGTCCGGGTCGTCGGCGAGCAGCAGGTCGGAGGACAGCGCCTTGCGCGTACCCTGGGCAAGCAGGCAGTTGTTCACGAGGGGGAAATCACTCGCGTAATAGCCGGGTCACCGATACCTTGTATTACGCGTAACAGTAATAGCCTAATAGCAAAAATTTTCTGAATTTTCCGTTATAGGGGTCTGATTTTAGCTTAAATCTCGATATTTTCAAACGTAATAAGATTTCTGTAATAGCGTAATAGTGCGCAATAGAACGTAATAGGGAGTAGTCGGGTCACAATTTTTGAGAGTGATTTCCCCCTCGGTTGTTCAGCAACGAGCAGTGGACAGGCAGTGAATTTGTCAGAAGACCACAGGCGGTCGAAACTCGTGACGCGTTTGGAGCTCCTCAGCTGCTAAACAGAGGACTCGAACCGAACGTGTGACCCCACCAAAGGATTCCTCCTTCAGAGAGCAATCCATCGGTGGGGCCACATGTTCGGTTCCGGTCCCATTTAGTGACTCTGTAGCTCAAATCACGTCTAGAATTTTGGCCACTCCCACTGGTCTACAACGCATGTACATACTTTGGGGAACAACTTAAAAATACTGAGCGCGCATCAGGAAATAAGAATGAAACAAGTGGAATATTACTGGAAATGGACATGAGATGGCCGTAACATGTTCGCTACGACGTGACCACACCAGCCGTCACACTCAAATGATTATGGCACCGATTTTATTGGTCTGGGAATGTTTTCACACACAATTTTCACGAAATGCAACTGTTACCTTCGCTGGGACCTTCGATGTTATGGAGCACACATCAAAAGGCACTGCTTTCTACACAAGGCAGGATGTTAGGCTACTCTGTAAGCTCAAAACACAACGAAAAGAAAAGTAAATAAATTATTCATGCAAGATAACAATAATGATGATCAAAAATAATAAAAAAAGAATGAAGGCGGCTGGCTACTTTAAGTTAGAGCATGCTTCGACACTCAGCGATAAACACATGCCATCTGCTTGCACTAATGAGTAATATTATGAAATAATTTTAAACAGAACTAGGAGTTTATTAAACAAAGTTAAATTTGAAACTGCGGGGCACAGTGGGGCACAGTGGGGCACAGTGGGGCAGAGGACCGGTAGAGGCAGCCAAAATTCTAGACGCGATTTGAGCTCCAGAGTCGCCAGGCAGGAGTTGAACCGAACGAGTGACCCCACCAATGGATTCCTCGTTCTGAGAGCTATCCATTGGTGGCGTCACACGTTCGGTTCGAGTCCCATTTAGTAGTGACTCTGCAGCTCAAAACGCGTCTGGAATTTTGGCCGCCTCCACCGGTCTTCTGGCCCACTGTGCTGTCTATGAACTACGTCCAGCCGATCAGGACCAAGGCATGCTTAAAAATAACCGAACTAGCAATGTTAAAAAGAAAAGGTCGGCACTCACTTGCGCCAGGCGGAGGGTCTTGCCGGCGGCGATGGTGAGGACGGGGGCGTCGTTGACGGGGGTGATGTTGACGGGCAGCTCGAAGCGGTGCGGGCCCTGCAGGTGCGCGGGCTGCACGAAGTCCGGGCCGGCCACCAGCTCCAGCTCCATGACGATCCTGTCCCTGGTGCTCTCGGAGCCGTCGTGCTGGTAGCGCACCTTGTCCTTGGCGAGGTCGAGCAGCGTGAAGGCGGTGGAGGCGCCGGGCGTGGCGCCGCGCTCCCACACCTCGGCGATGAGCTTGCCGTGTGCCGGCGGCTGCAGCACCCGCATGAGCACGCCAGTGTCGCGGACGCCGTACTTGACGTAGTCCAGCACCACGTTGATGTGCGCCGTGGTGACGGGCACGTTGTCGCCCTCCGCCACGGACAGCGTCGTCAGCTCCACCAGCTCCACGTCGACGGGCATGGGGCCGCGCGAGAACACCTTGTAGCTGTCGGCGTACTCGGGCTTGACGCACAGCGGCTGGTCGCAGACACACTGGAAGGCGTTGAAGCCCTGCTGCTCGCAGCGTGCGCCGCGCACGCACGGCTGCTGCGTGCGGCAGGCGAACTCCCAGAGGCACTCGGCGCGGACGCCGTGCGTGACGCGCGCGTCGGGCAGCCCCATGCGTCGGCCGTCCACCTCCACGCCGCGCAGGCAGCCGCGGAAGCTCGTGTCGCGCAGCCCCTGCCCCAGCGCGCGCACGCGCTTGCTGAGCTCCGTGCCGCCCAGGTACACCACCTCGTGCAGGTCCAGGTACTGGTTGCCGCCGCGGTCGAGCCGCGCGTTCACGGTGTGCCCGTCCACCGTCACCTCCATGGCGGTGGGGTTGAAGTGCGCCACCACGGTGTGCCACTGGCCGTCGTCGACGCGCACGTCCGACGACACCTCCGCCTTGCCGTCGCCCTTGTCCAGCAGCAGGCGCAGGCGGCCGCCGGACAGCTCCAGGCCCACGTAGTCGGCGCGCGCGCCCTGCCCCGAGTTGTACAGCAGCAGGCCCTGCTGCGCCTCCGTCTTGAGCTGCAGCTGCCACCGCGCGCCGGTCCGCGTGATGGGGTTGGGCAGCGACACGTACGCGCCGTCCTCCACGAAGCTCATGTCGCTGTCCACGGACGCGTCGAACTCGGGCGCGCAGTTCCACGTGATGACCTGCACCTCCACCTTCTGCAACACGGAAAAGCACTCAAAATATGGCAGCGAAGAATCGCGAGATTTGAACTCGGGTCCGCGGTGTAAGATGCGAAGCTTTTATGACCTCAGCCACGCTTACCAGCCATCCCATAGTGGGCTAGAAAATCCCTGACGGGTTTTGAGCTCCAGAGCCGCTAAATGGGACTCGAACTGAACGTGTGACCCCACCAATGGATTGCTCTTCGAACGAGAAATCCATTGGTGGGGTCACACGCTCGGTTCGAGTCCTGTTCAGCGACTCTGGAGCTCAAAACGCGTCTAGAGTTTGGACCACTGCGCATCCTTACCTGCGAGGTGGACCGCTGGCGCGCTTTCTGCAGCAGGCTGTTGCCGTTGTACTTGACGTCGGCCAGGCAGCCCCTCAGCCAGTCCGTGTGGCCCAGGAACAGGTCCGTGAAGTCGCCCATGCCGCCCAGGTACACGCCGTAGTGGATGTTGAGCTCGAAGAAGCGGCCCGGCAGCTTCTCCCTGGACACCGAGACCACCGTCACACACATCCACGCCGCACGGTGGACTTGCCAGAAGACCGGCAGAGGCGGCCAAAACTCCAGACGCGTTTTGAGCTCCAGAGTCGCTAAACGGGACTCGAAGCGAACGTGTGACCCCACCAATGGATTGCTCTCCGAACGAGGAATCCATTGGTGGGGTCACACGTTCGCTCCGAGTCCCATTTAGCGACACTGGAGCTCAAAACGCGTCTAGAGTTAGGGCCGCCGGCACCGGTTTTCTGGCCCACTGTGGGCCGCGAGTACGGCAAGCGTACTGTGAGGGAGGCGTACTTGATGACGTGGATGTGGTCGATGGTGATGGTGACGTCGGCCTCCCTGCGCGTCACCTCCACGTCGTGCCACACCAGGTCGTCGAGGCGCAGGCCGCGCGGAGAGTCCACCTCCGCCTCGCCCGCACCCAGGTTGACGCGGACCTGCGCACACAGGGGAGCAAAGTCCATCACGGTCAAAGTACCGCCTTGAAATCCAAGGGGGCCCTGGAATCCAATCTAGACGCGTTTGGAGCTCCAGAGTCGCTAAATGAGACTCGAACCGAGCGTGTGACCCCACCAACGGATTCCTCTCCGAATGAGGAATCCATTGGTGGGGTCACACGTTCGGTTCGAGTCTCATTTAGCGACTCTGGAGCTCAAAACGCGTCTGGAGTTTTGGCCGGCTCCACCGGTCTTCTGGCCCACTGTGACACGCCACGCACCTTGAGGCGGCCCGTCTCCAGGCGGATGTAGCAGTAGTCCGTCTTGCCGGCGGCGAGGAACAGCATGGTGTCGGCGCGCTTGGTCCGGAACTGGAACGAGATCTCGGTCGTGTTCTTGGCATCTTGCAGCGGGTACTTGATGAAGCTGGCGCCGTAGAAGGAAGCTGCAGGAACAACAAGCCACGTTAGTGACGCGCACTCTCAAAATTTCCGGTGTGTTTGACAATTTGAAGGCTAATTTTCCTTGTGAAGCCGTGGATGACAGTGTTGACAGCGTCGCTGAACAGGACTCGAACCGTACGTGTGACTCCACCCACTCGATTCCTCGTTCGGAGAGCAATCCATTAGTGGGGTCACACGTTCGGTTCGAGTCCCATTTAGCGACTCCGGAGCTCAAAACGCGTCTTGAATTTTGGCCACCCCCACCGGTCTTCTGGCCCACTATCCGTTGCCAACCCATCAAGCCGAGCATCATGCAATTAGTTTAAGAGCTTCGATCAATTTGCGATGGCATTGCCATAATTGACTAGTGACAAAAATGAAGTCCATTCATCATTATGTCACGGTACGACAGCAAATTTTTTCGGCCGTTGCGCCTTCATCGAAAATCCTCACACGCCGCAACGAAAAGTCACAAAAAGGCTTCGCGAGGCTGGAGGCGCAAGTGATGTAAGCAGGACTCCAGGACTCTCAATGGCCCGAGCTGCAGTTGTTGGCACTCCCTGCCTCCCCAAGGTACTCTTCTCCCGTCGTTTCTCCGAGTGTTTGGGGCGGCTCTCCATCACCGTGCCCCTATTCCTTATTTGGTGCCCTGCCTGCCAGCCCCGCCAGCCCTGCCAGCCCCGCCAGCCCCGCCAGCCCGCCAGCCCGCCAGCCCCGCCAGCCCCGCCAGCCCCAGCCCAGCCCCAGCCCCAGCCCGCCAGCCCGCCAGCCCCCAGCCCAGTCTGTTGAAAAACTCGGACGACGCCGACGACACCGTCAGCGCTTTTCCCAATGCAGTGCCCCCCCCCTCCCCCCATTGATTCAGGCAACGTACTGCGGGCTTGCCTGCCCGGCCTGCCCGGCCCGGAGGGCTGATGCCGAAGACTGCTTTCGTCGCGCTGTCTCTCTCGCACCCCTACCGGACGCCCCATGAGTGCGACAGAGACGCAGACGAAACGACCCGGGCTGTTGTTGGGCCGCTGAGGGATTACAGGGAAAGATAGAGGTTGACAGAGGCGCTGGGCCGAGGCCGTGCTGCTGCAGACTGATTCCGAGAGAGGCATCTCTCTCTCTCTCTCTCTCTCTCTCTCTCTCTCTCTCTCTCTCTCTCTCTCTCTCTCTCTCTCTCTCTCTCTCTCTCGCACGATAGGGCGTCCCGAATGGGTGCGAGAGAGACAGAGCGATGGGACGCTGAGCGGCCAGGAGGGCCTGCAGCAGTGCATCAATCTAACGGCGGGTTTAGCCCGCACTGCCGCCCCCGCCGTGGGACCGTGCACAGTGGGCCAGAAGACCGGTGGAGGAGGCCAAAGCTCCAGACGCGTTTTGAGCTCCAGAGTCGCTAAATGGGACTCGAACCGAACGTTTGACCCCACCAATGGATTGCTCTCCGAACGAGGTCACACGTTCGGTTCGACTCCTGTTTAGCAACTCTGCAGCTCAAAACGCGTCAAGGGTTTCGGCCGCCTCCACCGGTCTTCTAGCCCACTGTGGAGGCCATGGAGGGCCTCGACACGGACGCCAAACGGATAAATGGCCCAATGCACCGCTCGCGCCATAAAACCGACAAAAAAGGGAAATATAGACGTTTTCTTTGGAGGTGGAAAATTATTCCGAAGACGCCTGGCGACGAGTAAGCACTTTGAGACTCTTGCTTTGCCTTGCACCCTGCTCGTCATCATGCCCTGCATTGCCTTGCATGGCGTCGTGGTTATGCAGACTCGTCTAGTGGGGGAGGCGGGTGGGCCGCCTCGGAGTGCACTCGAAGCTAGCAGACTGAACGGCCCTTCTCTCTCGTCGCTCTGTCTCTCTCGCACCCACACGGGGCGCCCCATGAGTGCGAGAGAGACAGAGACGAGGCACAGTGGGCCAGAAGACCGGCGCCGGCGGCCCAAACTCCAGACGCGTTTTGAGCTCCAGAGTCGCTAAATGGGACTAGAATCGAGCGAGTGACCCCGCCAATGGATTCGTCGTTCGAAGAGCAATCCATTGGTGGGGTCACACGTTCGGTTCGAGTCCCATTTAGCGACTCTGGAGCTCAAAACGCGTCCGGGATTTCGACCGCCTCCACCGGTCTTCTGGCCCACTGTGCGGGGGTTCGGAAACGCTCTGCAGGAGTGCATCGAGCGAGCGCTGCCAGCGCCCCGAGTCTCGAGTGTGCCGAGCGGCGAACAACTTGTCTAACAGGACAGGGGATCGCGGGCAATCAAGTGCCAACTTGCGAATCCACATCGGGGACCCAAGACGGGGACCCCGTCGGGGGTGGGGGCTGCAACCGGATTCCGAAAGTCGTCCCTGTCGCTCTGTCTCTCCCGCACTCAAGCGGCGTCCTTGTAGGTGCGAGAGAGACAGAGCGACGAAAACGACTCTCAGTCTAGAGTGCAACGCGAGGCCTCCTCCAAGACCCCCTTCCTTCTCCTCCTCCCCAAACGACCCACGCGGCTCCCGCACTCCGCCCTACTTCCTAACTTGCCCACCATATGCAGGGCTGCGATATTTTAATGATCTGTCGACAAGGCAATGGGGGTCGCTGCGTCGCCCAGTCGCCCTAGACGGCACCACGCACAGTGGGCCAGAAGACCGGTGGCGGCGGCAAAAACTCCGGACGCGTTTTGAGCTCCAGAGTCGCTGAACAGGACTCGAACCGAACGTGTGACCTCACCAATGGATTACTCTCCGAACGAGGAATCCATTGGTGGGGTCACACGCTCGGTTCGCGTCGCGTCCCGATTAGCGACTCTGGAGCTCAAAACGCGTCTTGAGTTTTGGCCGCCTCCACCGGTCTTCTGGCCGACTGTGCCATGGTTCACCATACCATTACTCACCATGGTGGGCGGCATTCACCATGGCCGAGTCACGCAGTCGGACAAAGGGCCCGGCGCGCTCGAAAAGGTTAGGGGTGGGGCACCTTGAGGCACGCCTTGAGGCACGCCTTGAGCAGCCGAGGGCACTCTCTTCCCCTTCCCTTTTCTTCGCGGACCGCGCGCCTATCAGCGGGGCGACTAATTGCATAGAACGCGCCGAGCGATGGGGAGGGGAGGGGGGGAGGAAGAGTAGGGATGGGGAAGAGACGGGAAGGGAAGGGGAGGGAGAAGGGAAGAAAGGAAGGGGGTAAGGGGAAGGGAAGAGGAAGGGAAGGGGGAAGGAGGGAGAAGGAAGGGGGGAAGGGGGAAGGGGAAGAGAGGAAGGGGAAAGGGAAGGAGAAGGAGAAGAAGGAAGGGGGTAAGGGGGAAGGGGAAGAGAGGAAGGGGGAAGGGGGAAGGGAGAAGGAGAAGAAGGGAAGGGGGTAAGGGGGAAGGGGAAGAGGGACGGGGGAGGGGGAAGGGGGAAGGAGAAGAAAGGAAGGGGGTAAGGGGGAAGGGGAAGGGGGGAGGGGGAGGGGAAAGGGGAAGGGGAAATAGAGGAAGGGGGAAGGTTAACGGCGCGGAAAAGACCGGCGAAGAGACAATCGTCTTTTCGTGCCTCCGATACACTGCATGCACAATTGCGAACCCCGACCGACCGGCTTGCACTGCACACTGCCCTCGCTCCGTCTCTCTCGCACCCCCACGCGACGCGCCGTGAGTGCGAGAGAGACGGAGACGTCACATCACGTCGTCGCACTGCGTTGCACTGCGTTGCACTGCGTCGTGCGCAACGCGGTGCACCGTGGACCTTCCAATACACCCGTAAAAACAGCGACACTGCCGTTTCCCTGCGCTTCCTCCCAATTTGGCAAATCGCCCGCGGACTGCCGGGACGACATGGGCGACATGGGGCGCGCCGTGGAAGGTGCGGCAGTCGGTACGGGCAAAACTTGCCGCGATGCACCAGTGTCCGAAGGGTTGCCAACCTCTGCACAGTGGGCCAGAAGACCGGTGGAGGCGGCTAAAACCCCGGACGCGTTTTCAGCTCCGAGTCGCTAAATGCGACTCGAACCGAACGTGTGACCCCACCAATGGATTGCTCGTTCGGAGAGCAATCCATTGGTGGGGTCACACGCTCGGTTCTAGGCCTGTTTAGCGACTCTGGAGCTCAAAACGCGTCTAGAGTTTTGGCCGCCTCCACCGGTCTTCTGGCCCACTGTGGCGCATCGAGGGAATTTGGGCCCACTTGCGTGGCAACGCTGGGCGGCAGGACGCGCAGCTCGGCGGCGCAGCGACGCCGCAGTCAAGAAAAACAGTCATATTTAGACCTGGGCAGGGGAGGGGCCCGCCGTGCACGCCGTGGCTGGCAGCAGGATCGCTCTGTCTCTCTTGCTTTGGGGCGTTCCGCGGAGGTGCGAGAGAGACAGAGCGACAAAAACACGGCACGGAGTCGCCCCCTGCAGCCCACAGAGCCGGGTAGCGTGCGCCGGGATTTCACAGTGCCACAATGACTCAAATTGCCCTGACACGCTTTTCCCGTGTGCAGAGCCTGGATTCGAACTCCCACGCCACGAGATCGGTTTGTCTCTCTCGCACCCTCACGGACAGCCCCATGAGTGCGACAGAGACAGAGCGAGGCAGCGCCCATTCTGAATCGCGCGACTGGACCGTCAAGGCCTTCCAAGGCCGCCCCACAGTGGGCCAGAAGCCCGGTGGAGGCGGCCCAAACTCTAGACGCGTTTTGAGCTCCAGAGTCGCTAAGTGGGACTCGAACCGAACGTGTGACCCCACCAGTGGATCCCTCGTTCGGAGAGCAATCCATTGGTGGGGTCACACGTCCGGTTCGAGTCCCGTTTAGCGACTCTGGAGCTCAAAACGCGTCTAGAGTTTTGTCCGCCTCCACCGGTCTTCTGGCCCACTGTGCGCCCTACCGTACCGCTGCCTCGCTGCTCCCTGAGTGCGAGCGAGAAAGCCACAGTGGCGTGAAAGGAGGAGAGAGGAGGGAGAGAGGCGCGCGTCGGCCGGCCCGATCGTTTACGCGAAAACTTTTGCATTTTACAGAGAGCCAGGGAAATATATGTATAATAAAAATAAAAAAGAAGCAGACAAGCAGACGCGGGCGGGCGAGGAGACACAAGGAGGTGGTCCTCCCTTCTTTCCAGCCCCTCCCTTTTCCCTGCCGCCTTATTTCAAAAGATTCTTGTTTTTATTTTTGTTTTTGTTTTTCTATGCGCCGGCAATGGAGCGGAGCTCTTTTCGCGTGCACAATCACGGAAAGCTGCGATGAGGCCGCACAGTGGGCCAGAAGACCGGTGGAGGCGGCCAAAACTCTAGACGCGTTTTGAGCTCCAGAGTCGCCAAACAGGACTCGAACCGAACGTGTGAGCCCATCAATGGATTCCTCGTTCGAAGGGCAATCCATTGGTGGGGTCACACGTTCGGGTCGAGTCTCATTCAGCGACTCTGGAGCTCAAAACGCGTCTAGAGTTTTGGCCGCCTCCACCGGTCTTCTGGCCCACTGTGGGCCGTCTCTCTCGCACTCGCGGGGCGTGCCGCGCGTTCGGCGCGTTCCCCAAGGGGTGCGAGAGAGACAGAGCGACGGGGCGGTACGGGCGGGGCTGCAATGACAAGTTTTCCCCCGCCAGGCAGTTCCTATTGTCTCTGGCCATCCGGGCGAGCGAGTTCGCGCGACACGACGCACAATTTTCGAGAGATTGGAGACCGGGCGATTTTGCCGGTGCTGCTGCTGCGGCTGCTGCGAAGTGAGGAGGGGGAGGGGGAGGACGAGGACGACGAGGAGGAGTAGGGTGATAAGGAAGACGGGGAGGAGGAGGACGAGGAGGACGACGACGAGGAGGAGGACGCGACGAGGAGGAGGACAAACGAGGAGGAGGAGGGAGGACGACGACGAGGAGGAGGACGGAGACGACGACGAGGAGGGAGACGAGGGGAACGACGAGGAGGGGACGACGACAAAACGACGACGAGGAGGAGGAGGAGGAGGACGACGACGAGGAGGAGAGGAGGAGGACGACGACGAGGAGGACGACGACGAGGAGGACGACGACGAGGAGGAGGAGGAGGAGGACGACGACGAGGAGGACGTGGAGGACGAAGCGGGAGGAGGAGGGTGATGCGAGGGGGACGAGGACGATGTCGAGGAAGGTGAGGAGGAGGAAAAGGAGTAGGGGAGGAAAAATTGGATAAACCGTCTCCGGGGAAACGATTGTCAAACTGGAAGGACGCGGCGCGAGGCGCGGAAACAGCTAATGAGGAAAGACGGCGAGTGCGCCAATTGAACCGCAAGTTACACTGTAAATTTCTCACGCTGAAAGGCTGCACCATGGCGGAGATTCAATCCTTTCGACAAGAAATCTGGGAGGTAGAATGAATTTTCAGAGGCAAACTACAACGTCAGATGCACTGCTATACTGTGAAGAATTTCCGTACACATTTTTACAGTGTAAACAAGCAACCACCGGTTAGTAAAAAAATTGATAAAATCTTAACTTTTCTTTTCCTTTCCCTCTGTTTTTTTTTTGGGGGTTCCCCCGGGGCCGCCCTCCGGCCGGAATTTTTTCTGCCCCGGGGGGAATTTTTTCCGGGGAATTAATTGGCGGGAACGTTCCATCTCCCCCCATGGGGACCACCCCCCCCTCTAATTCCTTCGCCGGCCCCCCACCCGGGGCATTTTTGGGAGGCCCCTTTTCGGCTTTGGGGGAAGGGGATTGGGGGGGCACCCCACCCCGCCTCTCTCTCCTCCTCAAAACTTTCTCCTCCTTCCCTTCCCCTCTCTCTCTCTCTCTCTCTCTCTCTCTCTCTCTCTCTCTCACCTCATTTGTTAACGTGGAAGGATAAGGAACGGGACAAAACGCGGAGAAAGACTGCTTGTCGAAGGGGCCTTGCAGTGGAGGGGCTGGCGGTTGGAAGGGGTGCTGGAGTTGGCTTGACCGCCTTGACTGCCAACTGCATTAGGGGTTCGTGTTCCTCCCAGAAGTCACGCCCCCCTGAGCAGGAAGGGAGGGGAGGCACAGTGGGCCAGAAGACCGGTGGAGGCGGTCAAAATCGTAGACAAGTTTTGAGCTCCAGCATTGCTACATGAGACTCGAACCGATCGTGTGACCCCATCAATGGATTCCTCGTTCGGAGAGTAATCCATTGGTGGGGTCACACGTTCGGTTCGAATCCTTTTTAGCGACTCTGGACCTCAAAACGCGTCTAGAATTTCGGCCGATCCACCGGTCTTCGGGCCCAACCGGGAGGGCGGGGATCTTGACAGAAAAGCCCCCCCGAGCGGAGACCGGTGCCCCTCGAGGGGAGGGGGAGGCTCTCTGTCGCGTTGTCGTACAAATTTGCTCGCAAGCAAAGCGGAAACGTCCCGGCGGCCAATCAGAGCTCAGCGTCAAGATGGGCAGGCAGGCCCGAGGGCTGCACGCTGCCTCTCTCTCGCACTCACGGGGCGTCCCGCTGGGGTGCGAGAGAGACAGACTGCTGCTGGCTGCAAAGGGCCGTAGGGCTTGACAACTTTGCGGCAAGCGGACTTTGCCGGCGCCCTTTTGGGGCCCAGGGCTGCCTGGGGCGGGGCGGGGCGGGGCACAGTGGGCCAGAGGACCGGTGGAGGCGGACAAAACTCTAGACGCGTTTTGAGCTCTAGAGTCGCTTAATGGGGCTCGAACCGAACGTGTGACCCCACCAATGGATTCCTCGTTCGGAGAGCAATCCATTGGTGGGGTCACACGTTCGATTCTAGTCCTATTCAGCGACTCTGGAGCTCAAAAAGCATCTGGAGTTTTGGCCGCCTCTACCGGTCATCTGGCCCACTGTGAATCGCCAGCGGCCGCTCTCGCCATTTCATTGGTAAAGCGAAAATGCAAACTACGGTAAAAACTGGGAAATTGGAAAACATGTGGAACTTCTAGAAAGAAAAATAGTCCGTGGAAAATGGAAAATGAAAATCTAAGACGCAGCTTCCAGGAGCAATTTCCCTCCAGTCGCCTCCAGCCTCAGGGCCGAGGGACTAAGCGCAACGCGGGGAGCCCTTGAAACCAATGCTGTAGCAACGCTCTGCGGACGGCGCTTCGTCGCTCTGTCTCTCTCGCACCCGGACGCGGCGCTCCACGAGTGCGAGAGAGACAGAGCGACGAAAGCACCGTTCGGCTGCACAGGCCGTTCATCTCGGCGAAATAAAATCGGCGGGCTCGCGGAGTAGAAGGCCTTGGTCTGTAATTTGTAGGATTCGAAGGCTCGAGGGTCCCCTCGCCTCGCCAGCGGCACACACTCTAAAAGTTCTCGACAGAAGAATTTCTGTATCGCTGTGAAAATCCGAGAGGTCCATCACTTAGGTCAAGAGTGTACATAGGATTACTGATTACCAGTGATTTCTTAAAAAACATCTTTAAAAACTCTATAATTTGGTCAGCTAGGAGCATTTTTATTTCCCTATTTTCAAACGAAACCCCCCGAAAAACAGCGGAAATATCCAGTTTTAGCATGAGATAACCAATGATTACTGGACGGAGTGTACACATGATTACCAGAGTGGTGGACCCCTCGGAAAATTCTCAACAATATGGTGGGGCAACGGTCGCTTCTGACCCACTGTAAGTTCGAGATCTCGTTGTTCCTGCCGTGTGCACTGTATGGGAACTGTAAGGCACCGCAAGGCGCTGCCCAGCAACAACCCCACCCTCGTTTTCTTCCACGCTGAGGAATCCGGCTCAACGAACTATTCCCTCCCTACGAGCGATTTAACTACTTCCACCACCAATGCCCGGACCATTCCCCCTCCTCTCTCTCTCTCTCTCTCTTCTCTCTCTCTCTTTTCTCTCCCCTCTCTCTCTCTCTCAGCCCCTCGGGGGGCCTGGGGTGCGCCCTGGCGGACCTCTCCCTTACGCTCCGAAGAGTCGGGAGCGTCAAGGCACGCCTAAAGGGCGGGTCGGGCCCAGGGTCGCGCGCATGCAGAGGGGGAGGGGGGGGGGAGGGGGGGAGGGGAGGGGAGGGGGAAAGCTAATGGGGACCAGGGAATTGGGGGTGGCATCGGAAAAGGGCAATGCGAGGGGCTGTAAGGCCGACAGTGTAACGGACAAACCTTATTCGTCCCAGTAAATACAAACAAGGGCACTTCAAAAAGAAAACAAAAAACGACAGCAAAAACACCAGCAGATAAAACACTTTTTATCATTAAACGTGGCCGTTTTGAAGTTTCAGCAACGACGGAATGTGGGTGCGTTCCCTGTTAGTTACCTCGGCTTTTTCGGAAGGAAATTTTTTTTGGTTCCGGGAAAATCCTTTTTGGTTTGGAACGGAAGGAAGGGGGGGAAAAATTTCCCCATAAAATGTTTAAGCAGCCCTTTTGCAGAAAACATTTAGAGTGTGAAGCGTTCAAAGCGTTAGAGAGTTCAAACAGGCGCTCCCCCCTTTACACACACACACACACACACATCCCTCTGGTGGGGGTTCAAAGGCGGGGGCGGGGCGCGAGGTGACAGGCCGGCCCGGTGATGCATGGCGACAGGTAAGCAGAACGGACCCTGGGGCGGGGCGGGGCTGGACGGCGAGGGCGTGGCGGCGGGCCGACCGTCACTAGGACTGTGCATGATATATGGAGCATCCCACACCAAAATAAAACGGGCGCTGCCGGGACTCGAACCTCGAACCTT
>NW_023144630.1:6843707-6976745 GCF_012932325.1 Thrips palmi | reverse complement strand
GATGAGTGCATTGGCTGCCTTCCCTGCCGCTTATGAGGAGGCGGCGTGTTGAGGCACAGAAGACTGAGCCCTTTTCGTCGCACTGTCTTTCGCACCTGTGCGGGACGCTCATCCAGTGCGAGAGAGACAGAGCGAAACGAAAATGATTCTCAGTCTGCAGGGACCGCGGTGCCGACGGCGAAGGCGTGACAGCTCGCGAGGCGGGCGAACAAAGAGACAAAGTAGAAAAGGCAGACGAGTGCAAGTGCAGGGATGCTGGCGCGGTCGTCGGCCTCGAGCTCGCGGCGGGCCGGCCCTCCAGCAGGGCGCACAGTGGGCCGGAAGACCGGTGGAGGCGGCCCGAACTCTACACGCGTTTTGAGCTCCAGAGTCGCTAAAGAGGACTCGAACCGAACGTGTGACCCCACCAAGGGATTGCTCCCGAACGAGCAATCCTTTGGGGGTAACGTTCGGTTCGAGTCCTGGTTAGCGACTCTGGAGCTCGAAACGCGTGAGATTTAGACCGCGTCCACTGAAGCCTTAAATTTTTCTCACAGTGCACACGGTGCTCCACGGGATCCAGGTGAGGAAAGACACCATCATACCTCGTCAGACAGTACTCTCGCCGCAAGCACGCAGACTCTCTCTCTCTATCCTCGCGTTTTGCGCAACTGCACGCACTTGTGGAAATATGGGAGCATTTTCGTCTATGAAACAGAGAGTGCACTGCTGAGAAATAGACGACATCCTCTCCTTGAGCGCCGCTGCGGCTCCTGGTCCTCCCAAAGAACCCCACAGTGGGCCAGAAGATCCGTGGAGGTGGTCATAATATCGGACGCGTTTTGAGCTCCAGAGTCGCTAAATGGTACTCGAAGGGAAAATGTGACCCCCCCCGGGTTTGCTCTCCAAACGAGGAATCCATTGGTGGGGTCACGTGTTCGGTGCGAGTCCCATTTAGCGACTCTGGAGCTCAAAACGCGTCTAGAGTTTTTGGCCGCCTGCGCCGGTCTTCTGGCCCACTGTGGAGCCCCTGCAGCTGCCAATGCCTGTTAAATACGCGTTAGGACGTTAACGGCGCAGCCCCGGCCGCCTGATGAGGGAGATTGTGTTTCAGATTGGGAACGGAAGGGGCGGCAGAAGACGGAACACGAAAAAAAAAAAAATTAAAAAAACCCGAATGATGAAATGTTTTTTAAAAATATCTACTCCCTGCCAAGAGTTGCCAAACCGACAAGGCTCGGCATTTAGTTAAGCGGAAAAAAAAAAAAAAAAAACGAAAATCTGTCGCTTTTCCTGTTGAAAGGGAGAGCGGCAGAGAGACGGGGATAGAGCGAAAGGGAATAATGCAAAATGATGGCGATTACTTTTTCACGTCAAAGGGAATGCGGGATAGCGATCCAGATCACGGATTTAAAAGTGAAAGCGACACCGACGTGCTCTGGAGAGGTTCGGAGCGTCTCTCTCTGTCTCTCTAATGTGCTCCCCCGGCCAATAAGGTCATGAAAAATTGGCGAGAGGCGATATCCCTGGCCTAGCCTCCACCGTGCCTCGGGCTTTGGGTTGGGGGAAAGGGGGGGGGAGGAGCAATCTCACCGCCCGCGTCCTTTTCACTTTCAATACCCGCCACCACCACGACCCGACACCTCCACGAGAAAACGCCGAAGTACGCGCCGAACTGCTCCGATTCAGTCTGCTGCATAGCGGGTGACCGTTGGTGGCAGCCAAATTTCTAGACGCGTTTTGAGCTCTAGAGTCGCTAAACAGGACTCGAACCGAACGTGTGACCCATCCAATGGATTGCTCTCCGAACAAGGAATCCGTTGGTGGGGCCACACGCTCGTTTCCAGTCTATTTACCGAGCTCAAAACGCGTCTAGAGTTTTGGCCGCCTCCACCGGTCTTCTGGCCCACTGTGTGCTGGCCGGCCGTTCGACTTTCGGCAGCACTGCTGTGCAGCCAATCAGAGCGCCGCTCGGCTCGGCGTCTTCAAAGGGATGCAGAAGGCTGATTTCGAAGGGGGTCGCTCTATCTCTGTCGCATCCGCCGGGTCTTCGCTGCGAGCGAGGCAGAGCAGCGAAACGAAACTTCGGAATCGTTCGGCGGGGCGCGCCGGTCGCCTTCCAGCGAGACACCTCCTTGAGCACACAGTGCCCCAGCTTCATGTAAACAGTACACCTTTCCTTTGCCTCTCCTCACTGTAAATGTCTTACGGTGAAAGGCTGCACCAACATATTATGGTGGATACTTTCTCCATAATACCAACGAAATTCGTCAAAATATCCATAAGGTACAGTGAATTCTCAATAGTATGTTCCGAAGTCAGCTGCTCCACCATAATATGGAACACTTTCACCATAATATGGAGAATCTTCACTGTAGAACATTTAGAGTGCTGCTGGTATTTCGTAGTATGCACTTTTATCAGGCCAGTCACGACGACAAGATTCCTGCGACCTTTTATTTTAACCCAAGTTTTTCAAACATTATTCTGTTTTGTTATAATGGTTTCTGTAGTTATACACTGCAAAGCCAGTGGTAAGTTTGCTTGCCACCAATTTGGCAAGCCGTTTTGAACGCCAAAATTTGGCGAGCTTTGGTCGGAAATCTCCATAAGCTTGCCAAATTATGGCAAGCAGGGCGTGGTATTTCCGGGCCAAGCTTGCCAATTTTTGGCATTCAAAACAGCTTGCCAAATTTGTGCCAAAGTAAAATTACCACCGGCTTTGCAGTGAACACGTGTGTGCCTGCAAAAATCTTTTTCACAAAAATGAGGCAGGAAGGTCTACAGTTCGCTGCAGTTTCATGAAAAGGATTCGTAGACTGCGGCATGGCGGAGGCGGAGTGGAGCTACCCACCCCTCCCTCCCCTCACCCTCCCCATCCCCCTTCCCCCTCCCCTCCCTCCCCTCTCCCTCCGAGGCACGGATGCCGGAGAGGCGACGCGCAGATCGGATCCTACGGGATCCTGCAGGACACGTCCTCCCAATTATACAACCCCCTTATCACCTCGGTCCCCGAGGAACCCTTGCCGCCTCTCTCTCTCTCTCTCTCTCTCTCTCTCTCTCTCTCTCTCTCTCTCTCTCTCTCTCTCTCTCTCTCACCCCCGAGCCGCCCAGACCTCGCCACATTACGTCCGTCGTCAGCCGGCCCGTTTCGCCTCGCATCCACTCATTTCCCTTCAGCAGGCTGATTCCGAAGAGTCGTTTCGGCGACGTCTCTGTCGCTCTCACTCGGGGCGCACGGTGGGCCAAAATTCGAGACGCGTTTTGAGCGCCAGAGTCGCTAAATGGGACTCGAACCGAACGTGTGACCCCACCAATGGACTGCTCTCCGAACGAGGAGTCCATTGGTGGGGTCACACGCTCGGTTCGAGTCCTGTTTAGCGACTCTGGAGCTCAAAAGGCGCCTAGAGTTTTGGCCGCCTCCACGGGTCTTCTGGCCCACTGAGGGGCATCCCTGGGGCCGTACGGGTGCGAGAGAGACCGAGACAGAAAAGGGAATGAAGGTCCGTCCAGGTCTGGATATGCGAATAACGCGCTAAACACCGTGAAATGACACGCAGGCTTAGCGCTATCTCTCTTTCTCTCTCCCTTCTCCCTCCCTCTCTCTCTCCTCTCTCTCTCTCTCTCTCTCTCTCTCTCTCTCTCTCTCTCTCTCTCTCGCGCGCACACAGACCAGACTCACGCGGCGGACGGATATAAAAGTTAAAGGCGAAGAAAAGAGCGTAATTCTGGGAACGGCGGCAGGGGACACGACACCACCGCAAAAGAAGGGTGACGTCACGCACACACATATGAGCTGTACCGCATGTGCAGGGCACAACACGGACACACAGACAGACAGACAGACAGACAGACAGACAGACACAGGCAGACAGACAGACAGACAGACAGGCAGACAGGCAGACAGGCAGGCAGGCAGACAGACAGACAGACAGACAGACAGACAGACAGAAGACAGGCAGGCAGACAGAAGACAGACAGACAGACAGACAGACAGCAGACAGACAGCGACAGCAGGAGACAGACAGACAGACCCGACAGGCAGACAGACAGGCAGGCAGGCACAGACAAGCAGACAGACAGACAGGCAGGCAGGCAGACAGACAGACAGACAGCAGCAGCAGGCAGACAGACAGACAGACAGACAGACAGGCGCAGCAGCTTCCCCCTCGTGGCCAAACGACATACCGCACGGAGGCCAAAATAGGAGCACCACGCGTGGTTGGGTATGCGCGCCCCGGCGCCGACCTCCCCCCCCCCCTCCCCTTCTACTCCACACCGTGTCATCGCTCGCTGCAGACTGATTCCGAGCGGGAGGACACTCTCTCTCCTTCTCTCTCTCTCTCTCTCTCTCTCTCTCTCTCTCTCTCTCTCTCTCTCGCACTCACGAGGCGCGACGTGTGCGTAAGAGAGACAGAGGGCGACGCGGTGCACCCGCCGCTCGGCATCAGCCAGCTGCCTCAATAAACGAGTAACTCCCCCTCGCTTAGGGCCCCTTTAGGGCCCCCTTTAGGGCCGGTCGGTGCGGGGCGTGGACGTGCCCGCCCGAGGGGGGATTTAAAACGCGCGTCCCCGCCGCCGCGACGCCTTGCACGCCACCGCAAGTGCATGTTCGTGTGGGACGAAGCGTCGCACTGTGGGCCAGAAGACCGGTGGAGGCGGTCAATATCCAAGACGCGTGTTGAGCTCCAGAGTCGCTAAATGGGACTCGACCCGTACGTGTGACCCCACCAATGGATTGCTTTCCGAACGAGGAATCCATTGGAGGGGTCGCGAGCTCGGTTCAAGTCCTGATTAGCGTTCCCGGAGCTCAAAACGCGTCTGGAGTTTTGGCCACCGGCGCCGGTCTTCTGGCCCACTGTGCACCACTCTGCCTCCCTCGCACTCGCGGGGTGTGATGTGCAAGGTGCGAGGGAGACAGCGGCGAAACGCCGTGCGGAATCAGACTCCCGGACTATCCGGTTTCGTGCCGCCTCCGCTCCCAGCTCCCGTGCGAACGAGGCACTCCAGTGGAAAAGCTCCTTGGCGCGCCCCGCCCCGCCCCGCCCCGCCCCGGCAGCGGGCGGCTCGACACGAGATTACTCGAGGGCACGCCGACGACCCCCAGCACCGCGCCCGCCCCGCCCCGCCCCGCCGGCACCCTCAGAGGCACGCGCGACACCGCGTAGACCGGAGAGGGGCGCCGACGGTGCCGACAGCGCCGCCGAGGACGAGACCCTCCTGGTCCCCACCCCCGGCCCTGCACCCGAAAATAAACCCATTACCTCATTGGAAACTCTCTCTTTCTCACTCTCTCGCTCTCGAAGGCGGCGACGGCGGCGACCTGGAGGAGGGTGACTGCAGTGCCCGCCACGCGCAGTGGGCCAGAAGATCGGCGTAGACGGCCAAAACTCTAGACGCGTTTTGAGCTCCAGAGTCGCTAAATGGGACTCGAACCGAACGTGTGACCCCACCAATGGATTCCTCGTTCGGAGAGCAATCCATTGGTGGGGTCACACGTTCGGTTCGAGTCCGTTTAGCGACTCTGGAGCTCAAAACGCGTCTAGAGTTTTGGCCGCCACCTCTGGGCTCCTGGTGCACTGTGCCTCGAGTTCGAAGCCAAATTACGGGCCTGAAAAGCCGAGAAAACTGCCCAGCCGACAGCCCCGGTTCGATTCCCGGTCGAGCCCACGTCAAAACGATAAAAATGACAAGTCTGAAAGGCCGAGACGACTTTCTGGCCGTCGGCGTGTTGATCACTCGGCAACGACGCCGACGACGGCGGCCGTTATCGCCGACTCCGCAGACAGAGTCGTTTGCGTCGCTCCGTCTCTCTCGCACCCGCAGGGCGGCGCAGGGCCCGCGGGGGACGCCCCATGAGTGCGAGAGAGACGGAGCGACGGCGCCATTCGGATTCACATCGCGGCGCTGGGAGGGGCGTAAAGCTCGCCGCGCCGCCCGCGCCGCCAAACGCACAAATGCCTACAAAGGCGGACGAGAAGAAGAAGAAGAAGAAGAAGAAGAAGAAGAAGAAGAAGAAGAAGAAGAAGAAGAAGAAGAAGAAGGGGAGGCGCGGCGGCCCAAGCACGTCGTACATAACCAGAAAACTTGCCGAGGACTAAAGGGCTGGGCGAGCCCTGCAGAGAGAGCCCTGCAGAGAGAGCCCTGCAGCTGACTGATTCCGGGAGTCGTTTTCGTCGCTCCGTCTCTCTCGCACTCACGGGGCGTCCCCCGCGGACCCTGCGGACCCTGCGGACCCTGCGGGTGCGAGAGAGACAGAGCGACGGCAGCGACTATCGGGATGAGTCCGCTGCGCTACGCTGCGCCGGCTCGGCCTGCGCCTGCGCCCTTGCCGGCGGAAATCAGCACGCAAGCGGAAAGTAGAGCAGGAGCGCGCATAACGAAGCTTATTTTGGACTGCGGGCTCTCTCTCTCTCTCTCTCTCTCTCTCTCTCTCTCTCTCTCTCTCTCTCTCTCTCTCTCTCTCTCTCTCTCGCACCTCACGCACCTTCCTGCACGAGTGGGAGAGAGACAGAGCACCGCAGCCTCCTGGCTCTGGACTGCATACTGTCCGAGACGCGTTCTGTCGCTCTGTCTCTCTCGCTCCCACACGGGACGCCCCAAGAGCGAGCACGAGAGAGACAGAGCGACGAAAACGACTCTCGGAACCGGTCTGCCGCTGCAGTCGGCGAGGAGAACGGCAACGCACTGTGGGCCAGAAGACCGGTGGAGGCGGCCAAAACTCTAGACGCGTTTTGAGCTCGGACTCGAAACGAACGTGTGACCCCCCCAATGGATTCCTCGTTCGGAGAGCAATCCATTGGTGGGGTCACACGTTCGGTTCGAGTCACATTTAGCGACTCTGGAGCTCAAAACGCGTCTAGAGTTTTGTCCGCTTCCACCGGTCTTCTGGCCCACTGTGCAACGTAGGGGAAGAGGGGAGCAAGGAGCCGAGGGCCTTGCCGGGAGCATCCGAAGCTTATTTCAAATAAATATACTGTCGGACCGGCGGTGCTGGCGAATGCTGGCGAATGCTGGCGCAATCTTTGAGGTCCCAGTCCCTTTTCCAGTGCCACGCTTTGGCGCGGGGGCGGCGCGGCGCGGGGGCGGTGCGGGGGCGGCGCGCGGGGGAGGGGAAAAAGTATAATGCGACAAAGATTGAGGGCAGGTTCCCCCCATCCCTCGCGCTAGTCCGGTCTAAACAGACCGGCGCGGTTCCTGCGATTTCTTCGCGTGTCCCGGTGGCCGCGTGCGTTAGAGCACCGAGTTCCGTGGGCAGGTTCCCGGGTTCGATTCCTCGGAGAGTATTGTCTTTTTCGTGGCTCTTGCACCCCTGTCCTGTGTTTCGAGTCATGGGCGACAAAAAAGGGGACCGGCCGAGCAGCTGCGATGCAGTCGCTGCGCGTTCAGGGCCATCACTAGTGACGTTTTTTGTGCTTTTTTGTGGTGTAGGCACTCCGCCGCTCGAACCACACCACAGCCACCTCCAGCAGGGACATCATTCTTTGGTAAGTGCAGCCGACTTCCCCGCCCGTCCCATTCGTCTTAATTCCCTCGTCTATGATTGGCCCGGCAGAGATGCCGTGGCTGTGCCTCTGTCGCGTTTTGAGCTCGGTCGCGAAGGGACTGCGAGACCGAGACAGTACAGGCGCGTGGGCTCTGGAGGTCTGTGGGTCACTCGGTCGACCTCTCCACAGCGCCTCGGAAAGTAAGTCGGATTCCGCCTCCACGTCTTAACTGTCATGTGCGGCGACCCCCGTGGCTGTCTCTGTCGCACTCATGGGCCGTCGCGCAAGGGTGCGAGAGAGGCAGACAGGCGCGTGGTTGGGGTGAGGGGTCATGCACCTCTCCCACAGCGCCCGGAAAGTAAGCTATCTGCTGTACACGCCGCCTGCGGGTAGGCAATCCACAGCGAAGTCGTTGGTATTAGGAACTAATCCCCACATAATCGCCTGAAAGTAGCAGTTCACCAAGTGCATCGCCTGCAGGTGGCCAACCCACAGTGAAATCCGCCTGCAGGTAGGCAACCCCACTCTCATTCCAGGAACGTGACATCACGTTGAAACGAACGTAACAAAATGTCACAAAATGTCACGTTCGTTTGAGCATTGTGTCACGATCGTTTGAATGTGAACAAGCTAATTTTTGGCCGATTCACGTCCAAACGAATGTGACACAACGCTCAAACAAACGTGACATTTTGTCACGTTTGTTTCAACGTGATGTCACGTTCCTGGAATGAGAGTGCCACGCGGTGCAATCCACCTGCACGTAGGCAAAGGAGCAGGCATGACCTTCCCTAAGGAAATTTCCCCGGTTCGCCCCTGGCGACAGCGCGGTGAAGCGCAGGTCGGAATCACTCAGTAGTTGCACCAAGCACGCAACGCTAGTCTACAGTGTGGGAGAAAGGCAGTGGCGCGACGCATTTTATGCACAGCCTGGCGTTGGCAGAGCCAGGCAAGCCAGGCGAGCCCTGCAGAGCGCCACGGCAGTTCAAACTAAATCAAGATGAAGCAGCGCCGCGTTTTCTTTGACTTAATTGGGCCATTTTTCACCACGACTGCAGTTGTCTGTCCCGCCCCGAGCCGCACAGGATTCATTCACACTCTCTTCCTCTCTCACTTTTTCTCACTTTCTTTCACTCTCACCACAGACACACCAACGCGCGCGCGGGGGGGGGGCACACACCTACCACACCAAAACCCACACACACACACCTACACACACACCACACACACACACATGCGCGAAATAGCGACAACACACGCGCGCGCCTGCGGGGTAGGCATCCGTGACACGGCGGTGCGTGGCGGGCCGGCCTACCCTCGATACGACAGGCGCGGAGGCGGCAGCAACAACAACAACAGACTGGCTTTCGCACCCCACCCCCTGTTCCATTTTCCAGCGCATTCGAAGTGAGGATTCGCCAATGAGTTTAGGTGGTTTCGCGCCTGGCCTCGGCTCGGAGACAGTGCAGAGGATGGCAGGAAACTGTGGCAGGGGCTGTGGGGAGATCCGTGGGGTCGGAAGGGCAGAGTAGTGTTGCCGTCGGATGCTGCAGTCTGATTCCGAGAGTCGTTTTCGCCGCTCTGTCTCTCTCGTACACATGGGACGTCCCCTGCAGGTGCGAGAGAGACAGCGAGCGACGAAAACGACTCTCGGAATGAGTCTGCTGGCACCGCTGGCACTGGACCAAGAAGACCAAGCGGGGAGCCGCACAGGTTAGGACCCTCTTGGTTATGTCGCTGTTGTGGTTCGAGCAGGCTGCACAGTGGGCCAGAAGACCGGCGGAGGCGGCCAAAACTCTAGACGCGTTTTGAGCTCCAGAGTCGCAAAATGCGACTCGAACCGAACGTGTGACCCCACCAATGGATTGCTCTTCGAACGAGCAATTCATTGGTGGGGTCACACGTTCGGTTCGAGTCCTGGTTAGCGACTCTGGATATCAAAACGCGCGTCTCAAAGTTTGGCCGCCTCCGCCGGTCTTCTGGCCCACTGTGTGGCGGCCTGGCCTGGCTGGCGTGTCTCGCCGACGGCAAGTAAACAGAGTCCGCGGGCCGCGGGGGGTTGGGGGTACCCTACCCGCCGAGGTACCGCGGGGACGTACCTGTCTCCGAGCAGATGCCGAGGTTGGCCGTTGCGAGCAGGAAGGTGAAGGCGAAGCACAAGTGTAGCATTCTTCAGAGCGGGGAGAAGAACAAGGCGAACTCGCGGCCCAGCACGGCCAAAGTCACGACACACTCACAACCCCTCGGCGCTCACGCCATCCTCGGTCCTTGCTCCTCCACTGTATCGAATCGCGCACAGCCACTCCACTCTCAGCGCGGCACGCGGCTCGAGCACACGACGGGCAGTGTGCCCGCGACGCCCGGGCACCAGCACTCGCCGCCAAACGGAGGCCGCATTGGTGGAAATGTGTGTTTACTGCCCGACGGACGACGGCCTGGGCCTGGGCAGCCTGGGGCTTGACTAGCTGGACGTGCTTGTGCTCGACGGGGTGCACGGAACTGCCCCCTGTCGCCACCCTCCTCACGGCCTTCCCGCGGCGCCAAAACGGACCAGAACGGCGCGCGCTGCAAGTGCGACAAGGCGCACTCGCGTCGCGGGAGAGACAAAGAGACAACGACGGCGATGCGAAATCTGTCCAGGAGAAGCGACGCGATTGCGGCCGAGGGCCTCGACGCGGACCGGGCGCCAGCGCTGCGCGACGGCCGAAAGCCCACTACACTGCCACTGCCACTGCAGTAGAAGGGAGAACGGCCGGCCGCCATGACTGCGGGCCTGCGGGGGAACTCAAGGCAATGCCGCCAACCAGCGGAACGCTTCCGCGCGTCGCTCCGTCTCTCTCGCACTCAAACGGGACGCCCTGTGAGTGCGACAGAGACAGAGCGACGAAAGCGACTCTCGGAAGCAGTCTGCCCGCCGGAGTGCTGCTTCGGGGAGAGACACCACGTCGGGACGGGGATCGCCTCACGGTGGGCCAGAAGACCGGTGGGGGCGGCCAGAACTCTAGACGCGTTTTGAGCCGAACGTGTGACCCCACCAATCGATTCCTCGTTCGGAGAGCAATCCATTGGTGGGGTCACACGTTCGGTTCGAGTCCCATTTGGCGACTCTGGAGCTTAAAACGTGTCAGGTTTGTCCGCCTCCGCCGGCTGCTGGCCCATTGTGCGCCTTTCTCCCCTGCGCTCTAGACTCGCCCTGCGGTGTTGCACACCCTGCTGCCTTATCAGCTTGTTATGAAAGCAGTGCCGAGCCGAGCCGAACTAGGCCAGTCTGTCAGCACACTGTTTTCGGCCGCCCTTGCCGTTATGCCAGTTAGTCTCGCCTGAACACCATGAGTTACTCCAGCGAGTTCGCCCAGTCTCCGGAGTACAGCAGCTTCCGCAGCAGCATTCCCCAGCAGAAGGTGGCCGTGGACTCGGACCCCACCAAGGTGACGTCTCGCGCTGTTTCCATAGGTTATCTCTGTTTGCTATTTTCCTATTTGTATTGACATGTCAAGACATTAGTTGTGTTTGTTGCCGTCTTGAGCCCCGGGGGAGGGTGATTTTAACAGTTTAGTTCGTTATTTTCTGCTGCATGTCAGTCTCGATTCTCTACTTGTTCAACTTGTAACAAGGGACTGGTCTCATCTCTCTCAGGAATGGAAGATTTACGATTCCGGCCCCAAGAGCGTCAAAGCGCCTCTAGTGTGCCTGCCACCAGTGAGCGGGACTGCTGACATCTTCTTCAAGCAGGTCTTGGCCCTCGGGGCCAAAGGAATTAGAGTTATCGCTGTAAGTGCTGGTCATTGTCACTGGCTGCCCTGCCTTGGTTGCTTTAAAATGGCTCACTTTCTTTTTCTGGTTGTAGGCTGAACATCCCGTTTATTGGACAGTCACAGAATGGTGCGATGGATTCCGCAAATTAATGGATCATCTGGGTCTTCAGAAAGTCCACATATTCGGGACATCTTTAGGTACCCATTTGGATTCATATTTATCGTGTAAAACAAATTTCTCACTCTTTTTGACTTATTGATTTTAACCTCTGCAGGTGGATTTCTGGCTCAAAAATTTGCTGAACGTACAAGTAGTTGTCCAAGAGTCGCCTCTTTAATTCTCTGTAATACATTCATGGATACATCTATTTTTAACTACAATGATTCTGCTTCTCTGTAAGTTACAGAAGTAGTACCATGCTTTCATTGTCCTCCAGTGAAAACTAATTTTTTTTTTCACATATTTCTGTTTCAATTTTTTTTGTTACAGCTTTTGGATGTTTCCATCCCTATTGTTGAAGAAAATGATTATGGGAAGCTTTACTACATCCAAAGTGGACGCAGCAATAGCGGATTCCATTGATTTCATGGTAGAACGGGTAAGAATTCTGTATTCAACATGTGGAATTTTTGTTTCCTTTTCAGGAAACCTTTATTTTCACACTTTATTTGATTGCAGCTGGAAAGCTTGTCTCAGCAAGATCTTGCCTCACGGCTTACCATGAATTGTGTGAACTGCTATGTGGAACCGCACAAAATGAGGGACATTCCTGTAACAATTGTGGATGTATTTGATGAATATGCACTCAGCAGTCCTGTGCGAGAAGAGCTTTACAAGTGTTACCCAAGTGCTCGTCTGGCTCACCTAAAATCTGGTGGAAATTTTCCTTATCTAAGTAGAAGTGACCAAGTGAATGTCTATTTGCAGGTACTTGCTTAGTTCCTCCACCCACATCTGTCTGCTTATTCTACAAATATGGGGTCGAAATTTAATGCAAGTCTGTTAACCTTCTCTTAGATTCATCTTCGAGGCTTTCAAGGAACACCTGAGACTCCCTGGGAGGCGAGTGCAGAAGACCCTTATTGGAAGGAAATCCATTCTAATGACTCAGACATTATGGCTAGCCCAGAAGATGTGCCACAAAATGTTCTTAGTGAAGGACAATCAGCCAGTCAAGAGGAACTACCCAAAACTGTTAATAGAGCCAAATCAAATTCAGCCACATTGCTTTAAACGAAATAATGGTAAACATTGTTTGTAATTTTTTTTGCCATTGAAACTGTTTTTTTTTCCTCCCCACTATTTTTAAATCACTTCTCTGAAAAATTGAATCAATGATCTGTCTTATCCAAGGTGCTGGTACTTTTTACTTTTTTTTTCTGAGATCTTCAAAACTTTATGTGATTTGAAATGTTTGGATCTTCTTATTTCCCATTTATGGAATGTCAAAGCTTATAGCTGACTGAATGTATTGTGATGAACATGTGATGATTTTTATGGAAAGTTTATATTGTAAAATGAATCAATAACCTGGTAAATGTGATTCATGTTGTTTCTCTGGTAACTTATGTACTGTGTTGAAATTTATACCTTGTGGAACATGTTAATGTTTGTGTAAGTGTGTATGCATGAGTGTGTGTGTATTTGTGTGTGTTTGTTGTCACCAAAAATTTCACAAGAATTTAGGTTTTGTATTTTTGTTACTGCCTTATGCTGGCAATGTTATTCATCACACTTCATGACTGATTTTCCTGCTACTGTGGGTATATTTTGTATTACCTTATCTCTGTACATTCCCATTTGTACATGTATGAAAGCCTCACTGAACTCGAGAAGTTTATATTTTTAGAAACATTTGTTGTTGTTAGTTGAGATATTTCTAGAAAGACTTATGCTGCCTTAGTCATGTCTGTGATTCTCTGAACTTCTGTTATTTGTGTGTTTTACATTCTGTGCTGTAAGAATGAATTTACTTTGAAATTTTATATCCGTCTTGTTATAAAAATAAAGAGCATCATCAATTTCTACTCTCTTTTTTTTCCTTGTGGTAGTCCATCAAAGGAAGAAGTAAAACAAACAAAACGTAGTGTCACAGCATTTTAATTCAATAATATACATAGGTAGGAGGTCTAACATTTTCACTTTTCAGGCCCATATTTCTGGAAGTTTTTGAATCTTCTTGGATTCAGTCCATAAGCTTTTAGACGTGAATCAGAAATGTTCTGTTCCTGTTTCGCATTGCCCTTCCAATTCTTTTTACCACCACCACCTCTTTGACTAAAACTGGTTTTGGCTTTCTTGACACCATTCTGATGCTGAACTCCACTGTCTGAATGTTTACGTTTCATTTTGTTGCTTGTGGTCTCATTGTTAACACCTTGGGCAGTAGCTGTTTCAATCTTGTTAAATTCTTTCTTCTTCTTCTTTTTACTAATGCTTGTATCTCCCTCTAGAGCAACTCCTGTACTTCCTTCTTCATTAGTAATGAGCTGATGTTTCTTTTTCTTCTTTTTACTGCTTTTTATTTCCTGAGCTTGCGATGTGAATGGGTGAAGGTCAACAGTTTTGTTGGTATCTCCAGCTTGATCACCAACTGTACTTCCGTCTTCACCAGTGATAAGCTGCTGTTTCTTTTTCTTCTTTTTACCACTATCCTGAGCTTGGGATGTGAAAGGGTGGAGGTCTACAGTTTCATTGGCATCTCCAGCTAGAGCACCAACTGTGCTTTCATCTTTATCAGTCATAGGCTGCTGTTTCTTTTTCTTCTTTTTACTACTACCCTCAGCTTGCAATGTTGTCTGATCATCAGTTTCAATGGCATCTTCCACTAAAGTACCATCTGCATTTTTGCTTTTATCTTTATTATGTTTCTTTTTCTTCTTCTTCTTTTTGTCCTTTTCATCATTTTCATTCACATGTTCAGTCCTGGAAAGCAAGAAAATATGTTATTATTATCATCAATAAATTCAAGAAAAGCTGACAATGGGAAAATGAAAATCTCAACTTACTCATGCTTGTATAGACTAGGTAAAATTTTTCTCTTCAGCTCCTCATTTCGGGCTTTTTCAGCATAAACCTTGGCTTCATATCTCTCTGTACTCTCAGGTCGAATTGTATAGGCCTTCTTTATGGACACCCACTGGTTAAGTTCTTTGTCATCTGCTGCTAGAATCTGTCAAAAAAAGAAGAATATAACATACATTTACTTTATTTATTGAGTTTCTTCAGAGAAATTCTTAATGTAATGGAGATTTAGCTAGCATACCTCATCAATGGTTAAACCATAGCTATTGGGGAAAACACTTTTGTACTTGAATCGGCAGGGCATATCACCAATTAAATCCTCATAATCCATGCCATAATATTCATCCACATATTGCTGGAATGTTTTGTCTTTGGGATCAAACACAGGCTTCTCTTTATGAACAAGCCTTCCAAACCGTGACTGTCTTTTCAACTTCCTCTTTTCTCGTGCTGACATGCGTTTCGATTCCTTCTGAGCCTTGGCTGTGGCAGCTGTAGCAGGATCATAGTCACAATCCATCTAGAAAAGGAAATACAAAATATTCAAATCAATTACTGTAATTGAAAACTTTTTTTTTTACTAAGGTTGTCTCGAAGCATGATGTGTCTAGTGTTAAGATACATACATTGAAATCTGGATCTTCACAATGAGGAACATATCCCTCCCCTTGAGAGGCAGCAGAGGCATCATTATTCTCAGTGGTGTCCCAGTTGTCCCAATTACCTGAAAACAAAAGGGTGTTACAATAGGGAAAATTTTTCATGACTGTATACAGACTTGCCATTTGATCTTTACCATCAGGGACGTCTTCATCATCCAGCAGCTCTTCTTCAAGTGGAGGCAAGTGCAGCCCTTCCTCATCCTCAGCAGCATCCTCATCCTTATAATAATCATCATTAAATAATTCTTTCATTTTTCTATCGTGTGCCTCAGGATCAAATTCTTCCTCCAATTCATCAGCCTGTACGAGAAACACATTGACATTAGCTAGAGGTTTTCACAATTTGTTTATAAAGAAAGGTAAAGATTTAGATGAAAAACTGACTTACATCTAGACCCAGCTCATCATTTCCTGTAATTTGCTTAATGTGTTCAATCTTTTGCATAATTTCTTTCCGTTTTAAGGACTTGAGCAATTTAAGTTCTTCACGCTTGACCAGTTTCTCCTCTTCTTTCCTCTTCTTTAACGCATCACGCTTCTCTTTTCGCTTGGTATCCCGATGACGTACCGATTGCTCCATTGTGCGGGGGTATCTCTTGAGCTGAAAGAGATCGGATGAGACATCAATTCCACCTGGGATTGAAAGTAAAATGTCTTAACTGTGTTACAGATACTTACAAATTCTCTGTCTGGTTCTTCATAGCGGAAGTTATATTTATGTTCAAAACTATCCATGTATTTATCTTGATAGTCATCATCAGTCACATTGCCATCATCAACAGGTTCGTCATCAGCCTCAAGATACCTTAACAAGTACATTCATGAACATGAAATGAAAAAGAGCAGCTTCTACTTAGAGAAAGACATGATGATTTTTTAAAAATATTGCAATGGCTAACATACCTTTTGTTAAGAACATAGTCTCTGAGAAACTTTTCTCCTTCGTCAAGATTGGGATCATTCCATATATTTTTTAATCCTTTCAAAGATTCTTCAGTTTCCTTATCGGGTAGAGATGCTTTGTTTCCTTTCAGCCACTCTATGTAATCCTCCTCTTCTTTTTTCTACAAACAATTTAATGTTTAGTAAAATAAAGCCCATAAAAAAAGACAAAACAGAAGTTTGTAATTTTTTCAAAATCCATCTAGCTTACTTGTTCTGCTTTGGTTTTTTCTTTCTTTTTCAGAAGTCCACCCTCATCACCACTCTCATCATCATCATTGAGAGCTTTCTTAAAACTTTCTTTCAGCTGACGTTGCTCTTCCACATATGTTGGACTTTGGGACCTTGGGTCTTCTTTAATGTCTGTGTCACTTTCTGGAAAAGAGTTGATAGTAATAAGTAGTTCTATCCCTTGATGTCAGGTGTACTTTATGAAGACAAAGTGAAAGATTAAACTAACCATCGCTCAGTTCACCCTGCCTTTCGGTTATAATTTTGCGCTCATAGTCTCGTAGATACAAGGGCTTCTCCTTTGGTTGCTTCTTAGTTGCCTTTCCAGCAGAGCTTGATTGAGCTTCTTTCTCTTTTTTAAAGAATTCAACATTTGGGTTGTATATTTTAGGATCCTTACTCTTAAGGCCCGATATTAATTCAAAAAAGTCTTTTGACAGTACCTGATTCAGCTCCTACCAGAGAAATTATCCAATAAAAACAGTAGTTTTAAATAGCGAAAACCTACCACCTGCCACTCCACTGGTAACAGTGGAAATCGTAGGAAAGAACATGCGACTATTCAAAGCATACCTCTGGATCTGGATCAGGTTCGCCCTCCTCTGAAGACGACTCGTCAGCATCATCATAATGCCCGCTAGCAAGTTTATTCTCCACTGTGGAAACAGACACAAGTTTCAATTTAGGAATTTGTAAATGACCTCAATGGGAATCAATAGAAGAAATATAAATAAAAGTAAATAATATTGGAGGTAATAATTGTCCTCAGTTAAAAGCATAGGATAGGTAGCATGCTACACACATAAGACAAATAAAACTGTTAATTTAATTTAAATGAGAAAAACGTAAAGAGCGTGCCAGCGCATGGTCTAGACTAGAATTCATTTTTCTTGACATTGTTTCAAGTCCATGATGTTCGGTGGGGTTAACTCACAGACAACACTTACGAGTTCGCTTCACCTCGGCCTCCCGCCATTCCTCGTAGCGTTTAGCGTAGCCCTTATTAATTGAGAGACTTGCTTCTTCGCCATCGTCGTCCGAATTATCGTCGAACAGATTTAATTTCTTAGACATGGTTGTGGGAGCACGGCAGACGGCAGGGACAACACCATGCACTCACACACACACAAACCACACACGCACGGAGAGCTTCAAGCAAGTGCCGACAGATGGCATTAGCGTCGGAAGTCGAAACGCGCCAAAATTCGAAAGGGATCTTGCCTTCATTCCCTTATGTAATTTTAATTGACATCAGGCCGATTCCTTTCGGTCACCCCATCGTAAAGGCAGTAACACCACAGGAGCGGCGTGTGAGATCCAATCATTGTGACAAATCTTGATTTTATTCACGACTCATTAGTTTGCTTGCTTTGGTTTCTAGTTGCAACATCAGATCTTTGCAAATCGCAATGCAAAATCTTCATTCCATCAAAAATTAATTGAAGGTCATAAAAGGAATATACACCAGGGTCATTTATGCATGTAACTTTATTAGAGATTTAATTGATAGAATCAAACAAAAACAAAATGGCTCCATGACAATCGAAACCATAACTTAGGAATGTTCAGTACCCTTGCCAAATGGACAAATTGAACACCTGAATACAAGTCATCAAAATAAAACCACATTTAAAGGTCTCTATCCACAAAAAGGAGACAAGTTACCCCCATAGTCAGTTTCGATGCATCATGATCATTCAAACAGAACAGAAACTGTACAAAAACAACAAAACAATTAAACCAAGTGCCTTAAACAATTCTCACTTAGATAAAAATAAATAAACAAGTTGGACAACTGTCCCAAAATTTAATGTAGTTGTTACATTATAAAACAGTTTCAATCATTAAAAAATAAAAATACCTTTAGCTCATCTGGCACTTCAAATTAGGTCTATGAACAGTTCAATGAACCAAGACAAAACTTCCGAACACATTGTGTAGTCTAAAGACTAGATGGCAATCCTAGTTAACTTCAAAAGTTTAGCAAGCAACAGCTCCTTGCGACTCTTTGGCTTTGTTGCGAGACTTCTCAGGAGACTTCCTAGACTTGTTAGAGGACTTAGACTTAGGAGAGGCTTGAGACTTCTCAGGAGAGGAAGATGGCTTCTCAGGAGTAGTTTTCTCGGGAGTGGTTGGCGACTTCTCCACAGTAGTGGAAGCCTCAGGAGAAGCTGGCACCTTCTCCGGAGAAGAAGTAGTCTTCTCGGAAGAGGCTGGCAACTTGGGAGACTTCGATTTTGGTGACTTAGGTGATTTTTCAGGGGAGGCCGGCACTTTCTCTGGAGTGGATGGCTTCTCAGGGCAAATTACAGTGACATCAGGAGACTCCGTAGGAGTTGTAGCCTCTGATGAATTGTTGTCAGCTGATGAATTAATGTCAGAAGTGCCTAGAAGTTAAAGAAACCAAATTATTAACAAGAACATTGAGACTAGTCCAAAGTACCACGAAATAAAATTATAATTACCATCTGTCTTGTCAATACTTTTGCTAGACTTCCTAGACCTCTTGGAGAATGACTGCCGTGGCTCTCGTTTTGGTCGAAGTTCAGGTACAAAGTGCCACTCTATTTTCTTGGTTAATTCTTCTAAATCATCTTCATTAGCTAACTGAGCCTACAAATCAGAAAGCAATAAAACACATTAAGATCAAATCATATCAACTGATTCAAGTAAGAGCAGACAAAACATGGAATCGGACTAGTGTTATGAAACATACCTTCTCCTTCAGAAGTGTCGCTACAGCGTCTCTCTGACCAGAATTCCATGCCTCAGTGATAAGTGCCATGTCAATATTGGCATCCAGCAACTGTTTCCGAAGCGAGTAAGCACGAAGCTTATCCTTCCGGTTGCCCCGGATCAGTTGCAAGAAGACTGGTCTCAAGGCATCTTGGCGTTTAATCATCTCTTGCTGTTCAATAAGTAGTTCTTCCTCACGGCGGCAAGGTTGAGTGTATTCACGTACACAGGAAATCATGCTAGCCAGAGTAGGAGCAGCGGAGTCCCCAGCTCCAGAGTTGTCTGCACCATCATCAGTACAGAGCTTCTGCAGCACCTGAACCAAACAAAGACAATAACTACACAGCAAAGGACCTACAGTAATAAAACAAGCTGGAGACTTCAATAACATGCAGCAGCAGGACAGAAACCTAGACGAAGAAAAACCTCAACCACATTGTCTACACACTAAAACATGCCTGTGCAAACTAACAGGATCTGATGTCACTTGCGGTGTCAGCAGATACATTGGTTCAATCAAAAAGAAAAAGCAAACAAAAGAAAGTGGAGCAAGAGACAGCAGCTGAACCAAATAAATTCCTAAGAAAGCAAACATTCCAATGACCAAAAAATTTTTATCATGAGGATAGAGGTCACACAAAAGGTGATTAATTACGTGTTATACAAATCTGGTCAAGTCCTCCTCCACTTGCTCCAAGGATCCTAGAAAAGAAATTCCACACCTGTTTGTGTTAGTTCAAAAACTCACATAATTATTCAGGTTAGTTGATAGTTCACAAGACACTGATGGCTGGGGCGATGCAAGACCAGCAGGCAGCAGCAACAGGTTCCAAAGAAAACACAGGAGAAAATACATACCTGGTAAATAAGTCTTGCTCTGTCAGCAGCACTCTCCTGGCCTTCTTCCTTCCCCAGGAGAACGGCAGAAAGTGTCCGAAGGTGGCAGTTGGTAGTTGAGTTAGCACATTTGCTCTGGGCAACAGCGAAACCATTCGCAAATCCAGCAACAACATTCTTGAACCGTTGCAGGAGTTCGGCATGAGGATACCTTCCTGAGAGGGATACACAATGTTAGTGTAAGTGTCACATACAATCCACATCCAAGAAAAGGGATGCAAGCTCACCTAAACAGTGCAAGAGGAGTGCAGGGCATACTTGAAGCTGCTCATGGAATACTAAGATAATACCATCTTTGGCATCACCCTTGACTGCTTCGAGCCATTCAACAAAGTCACGAAGGCCAGAAATTTCACTTTTGGTCTTGATAGCCTGGAAAAATTAACACATTAGCATAGCCAGATGAAAACAATGATTTTGAGTACTGGTCACAATGAGTTACCTTGCTATTCTTGAGGTGCTTCAAGACTCTGTACCGATTGATGGTGACAACCTTCAGCTTGTGTCTGCGCCGGGCAGCAATATTCAAGTCTCGACTGGGCATAACATACAGAGAAAACTCCTTATCAGGAGTGTAGGCAGCTATTTGCAGAATTTCGTCGACAAGGCGGCGTCCTGAGATATCCAGGTCCCAGCCCACAATGCGATAATTGCCAATAGGAAGGCCATCTGCCTTGGGAATGATAGGTGCAGAATCCCCATCACCGCTCACAGGCTTGTCTGTCGAAGTCACCATATTGGCTGCAACAAAAATGAGACAACATTAGGAATTGATTTTGAAGCAGGAAGATGGCGGGAACTCCGATAGGGAAGTGAGGCTTCCTGACCTCTGGCCTTGACTGATAACAATGTATACATACAACCCAAAGCTATTGAGTCCCATAGGTGTTCCCTTATCAACCAAGAAAGAATCAACCAACACAATTCACCACAAGCAGGTGAGACGAATCAGAGTCAAATGGGGCTCCACACCGTAAACAAAAACAAGAAAGGAAGCGCGGAAGACGGCCGTCTGTCGGCGACTGAAGGTCAAATACAGCGAAAGATGACACGGGGGCGGGGCGGCATTACAGATAACACCTACGATAAGAAATGTAAAGACGAAACCGGCCTAGACGGGGTAGGCGACACGGCACGGTGTGCCGCAATTCACGTGTCGCTCCGTCCAATCACCAGGTTCGCAGCAACGGCGGCCGTAGCACGAGGCGCGGTGGAATCACCGGCCGAAGGAATCCTAGTCGCAGTCGAACGTCAAAGCCGGCTTGACAACGCACCACACGTCCAAACGCCTCCCGTCGTCAAGTCGCAGCAATAATGGGCGGATGGCAACAGAGCCGTTACCTAGCGAAAGCGAAACGGACGGAAGTCGAGCCGGAGAAACGGCCCGGAGTCGACCCGGACGCCGAGCCGCGCTGTCTGTCTCTGTCTGCGCGAAACGCGAACGTCGCCCTAGAGTCAACAAAGTCAACAGCCCCGCCCAGCGAACACTAGAACGAGCCGAACCTAGGGGAACTGGATGGGCCGAGACGCGATGAATGGGGCGATGACACAGGCGACACTCGTGACCGGTCTACTCACACAAAATGACTGATGTTCCCACGCCGATGATGTCTCCTCGCTCCAATCCGTTCTTCCGCACTCCGGGGCTCGAAGTGTCGAAAACTGCAAAGCTGCAGCACGTGGAAAGGGTCAGGAAATGCGAAAAGAACGTCGGAAATTGGCTGCGCCTGTCAGAATGCGGAAGCGCAAAACGAAAACGACCTTTCTTCTTCGAGCTTTTCTTCTTCCCCGAGCGACGTCTGCATGTTTTGATTGCGAAGCAGACGACTCGACTCATGCCAAATGGGATTATTGTGCAGGGATTCTGAATGAAGGACGAGGATAAAAACACGTCCCTGCTGTTCGAATCTTCCCCTCGCCGTCTGCTGTGACCCATCAGTATTTCAAGATGCTTCTCTCGTTAATTCAAAAATCTAAAAGTATAATGGGCATCGGGGAAAACGCCATCCCTGCATCCCCGTCGTCACCCTCCACTGTACCCCCTTTGCCGAATGACCTCCAAAGCAGTTCTGATAAGTCACCGAGTTCAATGGAGGCACACGGCACGACTCAGAGCGAGCACAAGGAGTTTCAAGAACTCATCTACGGTACGCATGCATCCAGGCGGGCACTAAAAGCAGCTGATGATGTGCCAAGTCACATTAGGTTATGTTGTTACTGAAGGATCGACATTACATACTAGAAAAAGAAATGTTTGAACGTGTGCAATAGCTAAATGAAATTAACAATTGAATTGGAATAAAAAACCTATTTGTATTTCTCATTTGTTTGCAGACTATATTCGCAGCATTAAAGATCCTGAAAAGCCCGCAACTTTAGAAGATTTACACGTTGTGTACGAGGAAGGTGTTCAGGTACTTTATTTTCGCTCAGACTATTGTTACATCCTTTTATATCTCAGCGCTTTACAGCATCTTATAAATTTTCTTTTTAGGTGAAAGGAGTAACGGCAGACAATGTGAAAATTGTAAGAATAGAATTTAATCCCACAGTTCCCCACTGTTCTCTAGCTACACTAATAGGGCTATGCATAAGAGTGCAGCTGGAAAGAACAGTAGCCCACACCAACCCTTTTAAGCTAGACATTTACATCAAAAAAGGAACTCATAATACTGAAGAAGAAAGTAAGCATTTTTGAAAAAGAATAATAATGCTCAAGTGTTTCTATATTTAATTGACCTATTACTCAGTTCTAATATGTTTTGGTTTCAGTCAACAAGCAAATCAATGACAAAGAAAGAATAGCTGCAGCCATGGAAAATCCCAATCTAAGAAAAATTGTTGAAGATTGCATTCAGGACGATGACTGAAGAAAGACTGATATCACCGTTTTCACATTTTACTATGAAAATCTATTTTTGTGAAGTTGTACTCTGTAAATAATATATTTGTTATAAAAGTTTCTACTCTGTTGCCATTGTCATTTTTGTTACTTGGAAAAATAGTCTAGCTCCAGTTCGCACTGGCAAGCTGAGCTGTTCAGAAGTACGTTTTCCCACTAAATATTTTCTTATGTATGAGATGCGGCAAGTGTATGGCGTGTCATGACATGGGAACCACGTTCAGAACTAAAGTATGGAATCGGATTTTGGGGAAATGAAATGCAGATGAGACGGGGCCAGTGGGGCCCCGGGAGGCATTCCCCCTGGTTGGCGGGACAGGCCACGACGTGACTCGTCGCCGTGAGCCTACACTGCAAGGCTTGCTTTGCTAGCCCATGACTCGCGCAACCCGCTGCCAGCAGAGTGGCAAGACTCGAGAATCACAACTTGGCTGCGAGTCCCCGTGCTACTTAAAGCTTGCAGTGCGCCCGCCCCATCAGTACGCATCAAAGCATACACAAGAATCAAATTAAAGTTAAATATCTGTGAGATGGCCTCTAAAGGCCTATCGCCACCAAAATGGCGGACAGCTGCGGCCTCTTTTGGTCGTTTCCATGCGAATGCTAGGAACACAAGATTCGTTTAGATGTTGCCTCAATTCGTAAGTGAATTCAATTTTAGCAAATTTTACAGACACTTTTGGGTAAATCACTGTGTGAAAGAACCAGAAAACTTCATTGTCATACCTCATACCGCCCTCTGTCGGCCAACTTCGTAACTGTTTCTGACGTGACTCGTTTCCAACGGCTTTGCAACAGTCTCCGTCTCGTCTTGTTCCTTCATGTTTCTGTACGACATAATGTTCTGGCTTGTGTCAAACTGTTTGTCAGCCTAGCGCCTAAAAAGAGTTTGTGTCATCGGTGTGCACGTGAAAACAATGCTCCAGGACGTCTCCAGTGTGTGAAGACTGCATTGCGAGCTTGGTCGTCTGTGGAGGAATGGGCGGTGCAGCGGTGTGATTATTGTGCTACGACCCAACAATCGCCATGCAGAACGGTTGCGCGACCGGTTCCGCAAGAACCCTTCTTGTCCAGGAGTTCAAGGAGTGGAAGAATGAAAACAAAGCATCTTTGTCACTCGTCAGCGACAGCATTTGCGACGACGGCCGAGTCTGCTTGAAACTGAGCCTCGGACGCGACAAGATCTTCTCGCTGTTGTGTCCCGCGGAGTACCCCGAATATGAGGACAACTTCTTCGCCGAGTCCGAATCCGTCAACCACTTGTGGTTGAACGCTCTCAATGAGTTTATCCTAGATTCTGATGTGGGGCTAACGCTAGAGGCCATTCTTTGGAAAGCTAACTCGTTGGATTCCCGGGTTCGGTATAGTCCCTCCAACAGTTCTGATGATGAAGATGAAAACGAAGAATTCATGGTCTTGGAAGAGGAGGATGAAGAGGATCTCATGGAAAGGGCGTTATGGGATAAAGAAAAACAGTGGAGAGCTAAAGAGGCCAAGATAAGAGCTTCTATGAAAGAAGCAGAAGAATCTGGACCTTCCACATCAACTGGTGGGGGTGTCAAAGACCAGAAGTCGTTACAGGTTTTCAGCAACTTTGCTGCTTCCGGAATTTTGACCAATGATCTCAAGCACATCATCAAAACTGCTAGTGAAACTGGCATTGATGTCGAACCCATTGATAGCAATATCTATGAGTGGTCTGTGAGGTTCAGCAAGTTCGATCCAAACAGCAAGCTGCAGCAGGACTTGAACCTTCTCAAAGAAACTCATGGTATTGGCTACATTGAACTCCAGCTCGAGTTCACAATGGATTTGTACCCGTTCTATCCCCCTGTGACCAAGATGGTTCGTCCTCGACCTGAGGGATCCGTGCGTTTCATGCTCGCTTGCCTGGATATTCTGAAACTATCATCCTGGAACCCCACGTGTGGCATGATAACTGTTCTTGAAGAAATAAAGGACTATCTTGCTAAGCATGCTGTTCTTCATGTTGATACTGCGTTCCGATCAAGTATTCTTCTACCCATTGAAAATAGCCTGCTGCAACTGGCTCTTGTCAGTGAAGTTATGCCTCATGAGATCGCTGGTGCTGTAGCTCGACCCAAGTCTGGCATTTATGGATCTAGTAGTACTTCATTGACCAAGTCCAACCCGTCAAGTATGTCGAGCCTGTCAGGAGCGTCTGGCTCTTCGAGTGTCGCTGGGCCCTCAGGGGTCATGGGATCTTCTGCTGCATCCACTGCCGACACATCTGGAGCGTCAGGTACATCTATGTCTTCATCTTCATCTACTTCATCCACCTCATCAACATGTTCTTTGGTTTCTGATACATCAAAAACATCAATGAATGGAGAAGACAATGACAAAGTCATCCCCAACCCCGTCAATGTATTTTTACTCACAAATGACAAATTGACAGCACCCAAAAGTCATCCCGTATTTATGTCTGGTCCTTTAACAAGTTCCACATTTTCAGAAGACTATTCCCTCCTCAAGAACAAGGTGATGAATGCTTTGCGGCAAAATATTGGCAAGAAACCTAAATTTCCTGATGGCACTGGCTACAGCACATTCAGCGACAAAGGTTGGGACATCAATGCTCACATAGCGGTGGAGAAAGAAAAAGACAAGAAGATAGAGGCTGTTTTGCAGATAATTCTGCTGGATTTGCAAGAGTACCTTCAGCATTATGACCGGTGGTTAAAACCAGCTGATGAACCTATGGCTGATGGTTCAGAAATAAACGATGAGGCGATGGTTTGCAATGGCCACCCCAGTCAACCATCTGCAACAAAAACAGGTTTGTAAATTTATAGTCTAAAGTAAAGCCAGAATCCTTTTTTTTCTTCTTTTTTTTAGAATACACATTACAATTTCAATCTTTTTGTTTTCAGTTCCTGAGTCGACATCTTCAGAGGCAGCCCAAGCCCAGACTGTGACTTCAAATGACAAAAGTGCAAGTCCCTTAGGGAAAGACAAAGTCCATTTTCCTAATCAGAGTGACGCCACTCGGCAACTTTATGAGGCTTTAGAGGCATCGACACTCATCCCTTTCATTGAGCAAAAGCTACAGGTAGGTGATAAAGTTGAGAATTGTTGAATTTCACAATAATTTCAGTCCTTATTTGACTTGTTTTATTGTCTTTGTTTGTATTAAAGAGATGGGTCTATGTCTGTGTTTTAGGTGGACTCATTCCTTGAGATCTGTCGCCACAAGTCAGTGTATAGATGTGTGATTGACATTCTTTCACTGATTGCTGGTAGACTTTGGCTTGCAAGATTGCTGTGGAAACAACCAGGTCAAAAGAAATCTATCTATTCTCTTCTACTAGGTATTAAAGACAAGGCACAGAAAGTTCTTGACAGGTTGGTAATGCTTTTATCTTAATTTGACAGTTTATTTGGACAAACTTCTTTCTCCAAACTCACTCTTTTACTCTTGTATGTTTCAGATATAAGATTGCAGCTGAATCTAGTCACTCTAAAAATGAAAAGAAAGGCAAAAAGCGTGCCAATTCAGGTAGCCGGGATAAAGATAAGACAACTAGAAGAAGTAAAGTTGGAACAGCGTCCAATTCCAATCCATTGGGAATGGATGACTCTGAGGAAGAGGCAGGCCCCTCTGGTGCTATCAATATCCATGGTGCAGTGGACTTCAATGAGTTGCACGGCTTGCATGGGGACTATCCTCTGGACGATTCTGACGGCTCTGACGTGTTGGCACATTTTGATGAATTTGGGCAAGGATTTCCGTCCTCACCCAACAAAAAGGGTGTTACCACAAGAAGCGGTTGGAACCTGGGGAAAAATCAAAAGGCTAAATCATGGAACGCATCTGCTAAGGGAGCTAGTGGAAGCTCTGGGAAGGCCTCATCTAGTGCTACAAAATCTTCTTCAAGTGCTACAAAGTCCTCTTCGAGTACAAGCAAGGCCGCAGCAGCAAGCACTGCTAAGGCATCCACCAGTTCCCCCAAAGCTTCTGGAAGTGCCTTGAAGCCTGCAGCTGCTGGGCCCTCCAAAGTGCCCGTCAGCACGAAAGCTCCTGCCAGCGCCTCAAAGGCGTCTGCTTGCTTCTTGTCCAAGCCTCAGATGCCCAGCACCTCAAAAGCCCCTGCAGCTATGCTCAACATGGATGGTCCCTCTGGAGGCATTTCTGGGCTGCATTTTGGATCCTATAAGCTGAAACTATTTCAAGGCAAGCAGGATCCCAAGAAAGGAGGTCCCAGTACATCTGGCTCATCCTCATCAAGCAACAGTGCTGCTAAGGGTAATGCTCTAAACTCTTTCTGAATCATCATCTTCTTGTATCTTTGATATTTTATTGTGTTTGTTTGTACATTAGCTCCATCTTAAATGTTTCCTTTGACTCCCAAGCCCAGCTCCTACTAAATTTAGTTTCTTTCTGATTTTTAGATGAGACCTCCTCTGTTGGCCTTACCGGCATTTTAGCTAATATAGGGCTGACGTGGCCCCCCTCTTGGTCTGCTGTAACCCATGACCATGACCCTCCCCCAATAGACATTACCCCACTGGATCCTGCGGGTTAGTTAAAACTAACAAAATACTAGATAGAGCTAAACATCAGTCTTTTATGTCTCTTTAATATTTACTTTTACTTTTTATAGGTGATGAGCAGCTTGCTCAGGACTTCTTCGATCTTGCCTTGAAAGTTGAGAAAGTGATTGAACAATTAGGCTACCCTGGTTGTGACTCCCCTGAGCACTCTGACGATCCGTTGGAAATGCGAAGGGCCTCTGTTATAACATCAACATCTCAAGTCTTAAATGAAGAACTTGCAACCAAGTATATCTCTGCTCTGAAGGAGATGCAATTTGATAGCTGTGATATTGATGGTATGTTTTGTAGCAATGATCAAATGTATTCTCTCTGGACGCCAGTTAATTGTTGACTTTCTGTTGCTTCTTACAGTATCAAATTCGTCATCCCATACATACATTGCGAATTTCAATTCTGCTTTGCCACCTGGGCGTGCTCAAATGATGAGGATTGCTCAAGAACTGGCCTCGTTCTCCACATCCTTGCCCTTAGATCTTGCTTCAGCCATATTTGTGAGATCGGTGAGTAGAGATGAGTCAGACTGATTATATCTTCTCTTCTAGTAGATCTTGAGAATATTCCAATATCACATACCTACTGTAGTTACTTATCTCTATGCCCATACGCTTTAATCAAAATAATTCTGTTTGCACACAGGATGATGCTAAAATGACACTCCTTAAAGCAATGATCATTGGGTAAGTATATTGTTCATACATTCACTCATTCATTCAAATACGTTTTTCTCCTATTTGCTCATTTCAACCCTATTCTTTTTGACTCCACAGTCCTGATGGAACTCCATATGCAAGTGGATGTTTCTTATTTGATATTTTCCTCCCTGCAAATTATCCGAAATCTCCTCCCAAAGTGACACTAAGAACTACCGGAAGAGGGACAGTTCGATTCAATCCCAATCTTTATGCAAATGGTAAAGTGTGTCTGTCACTTCTGGACACATGGAATGGACTGCAAGGAGAACAGTGGAATGAAACTTCCACACTACTACAGGTCAGTGCCTTAACCAACCTGACAACATGGAAATGAATAAGCGTAGACTTGTTTTTCAAGAGGAGTGATCTAACATTTCCCTCACTTCTGTCTCTGCTACAGGTTCTGGTGTCAATTCAAAGTTTAATCATGGTAGCAGAGCCTTATTTCAATGAGCCTGGATATGACTCATTGATGGGCACAGTAGATGGCAAATCTGCAAGTGAATCTTACAACCATAATGTTAAGTTAAACACAGTTCGTCTTGCCATGATAGAAATGCTCAAATACCCACCTGCGGACTTCCAGGAAGTTATTAAAACCCACTTCAGAATAAAGCGAAGGCGTATCATTCAGGTATAACTTATTAATGCATTGAGTTTTCATTAATTTCATTTGTTTTCACTAAATGGAAATTTTTAATTGTCTTATTTCCTCTTTCTTTCAGGACATTGATGATTACCTTGCTGCTTATCCTACTCTTACCTCACTAGCCAAGTCAAGCAAAGCCCTCAAGTCTGAGTTGATGAAGCTCAAGGACTGAACACAGTATTTATCAGCATGGACCAAGATTCATGTGTTTCTGTTCTCCATTGTTTCTCCACATCTACTTAGGATTTTTTTATCATTTTTTTTAAAGTCAGAGTGTTTGATGTGGGATTTGTGGTTTCTTCATTGCCTTCTGGAGGTGGAGATGTGATCAACTATAGACTTGATAGTGCTAGACATGCTTGTGGTGTTTTGACTGTTATTCAAAATCTGGAAAAAAATTAAGACAAAAACAAAACAAAAAAAAAGTAACGATAAAAAGGGGTTATAAAATTGTGACATATCTTATGAATACAGTGTATGTTGAAGGTCATGTTTTTACGGAGCTACTGCATAAATTGACTCTCTGGGTGAATTGTGCCTTTGGCCATTGTGGTATAGAAACGTAACCACTTTGATGTTAAACTCTTTAATTTTTAACCCATGTCTTCTTGGAAAAAATTATTTTAGTGTATCTTCTGGAGTGGGTTGCTCTAAGCCTATTAAAATCATGATTACCACTGTCATCTAGTCAGGTCAAGGTAGCTTCATGTATGTAAACTAACTGTATGTCAGTGTTTTTGTAAGCTCGTCTGAGCTTTTTCTGTATCTTTTCCATCATATGTTTCTTTGTTCTAATCATAGTTGTATGGTTGTCAGTGGTTTCTATGACCTTCAGCCTCTGAATTTTTTTTTATCCAATTGGGGATCAAACTGTTTCCTTTTATTTTTCCTTTATTTCCCTAACTTACTGATCAGTCTGTTCTTCAAAATGACTTAGAATCCCTTGTTCTTGTTGCTACAAGCCACGTTAGTACATTATGTATCTAGTAATTTAAAAAAGAAAATCTTATCTCATATTTTAATGTATAGAAATGTTATTGTTTTTGTTCTCGATAAAGCTTATAAATTTGTTCAAATTGAAATTATGCGTAGGGACGTTAACGCATAGCTCTCTTATGAGATCCACTGCACTTATGTCGCTTTAGTGCGTTGAGGAAGTTTCTCTTCTTTTATGGGTTGTATGTCCTGAAAAATAAATTTTAATTCTTTGTGATAATAGGTGTGCTTAGCAATTAAAATACGTGTAAGGTTTATGTTTGCAGAGGAATTTCAGTCAAACATTTGACTTTGCTTTGTGTTATTATTAAGAAATTGCAGAGATTTTTGGTTGTTTTTAATCAGAAGCAGTCAGATATTTCCTACTGTAAAGATCTGATCTGAAGAAACTAGTTTATAATATTACCAAATGTTTTCTTTGCTGCCTTGTTTCATTCTCTTGGTTCTTTGCTTTTTAATTTCATTGTCCATGTGTGTTCAAGCCAACAAATGTTACTGTCTTATTTACGTTCTTGTTACTGTTGCAGTTATTTTGTTTGTGGCAGCTGACTGTGAGCATTTGAGTTTCAAACATGCAAATTAGAACTATGTAAGTTGATGTCCAGTGTAGTGTTTGATATGGAACACACCTTACTTCATTGAACTGATAAATTTGCATGTGCTGTTTTCTATTTTTCTTTTTTCTTGCACAATTATATCTGGATGTTGCCTGTAGCTTCTTAAGTTTTTAAAAATCCAATTGGGGATCAAACTATTTACTTTTCTTTTCCCTTTATTTCCTCAACTTTAAGATCAGTCTGTTTTCTCTGTACATTTATTGTTATTGTGGCAACATTGTTGGATTAAAATTGGTTATCAAAGCAATTTATCCTGTGTTGAATTTCTAATCTACCTACAATATTTCTTTTTTCTTCTTCCTGTTTGGGTAGAGTGATCATCAATGTTCAAGATGCGCCCTAGTAATGTGTTTATTTTTCTAGTCTGAAATTCTATCTGAAACTACTCATTTGATGTCATGTGCTCTTGCCATTGTGATAATCTGAGTTACTCTTGCTGCTTATTCCTTTCTTAATGGGACTGGTGTTCAGGCTGTTCATCAAAGGATCGAAGGACAACCAAAGTTGACTTTTGTTGAAAGCTCACTTGCTCTCTTTTTATCTGAGTAAAAAAATAATCAAATTCACAGTTTTTTTGTGTTTTTCTTTGTTCTGGCGCTATAGTTTGCTACAAATCCTTTGCACTATCAGTAAAAAGTTGTTGTTGTTGTTTTCTTTAAGTACCCATGGTTATGCTAAGTACTTCAAACTTGTTGCTGTATATACTAATAGTTACCTGAAAGTAAATGTGTATAATTGAACTTTTTAATTCTGTCCTGAAAATGCATGTCTCTGATTAAACATGGTAATTCTGTGAAAAGTATTAGGAATATTTCAAAGTCATTGTCAAAACTAGATTTCTGTTTGTAATATTTGACCTGAATAATTTACAACCTTAATTACTATAACAAATATGAGAAAGGGATAATGTCCTGCATGTCTCATTGTATTCTGCATAGGAAGTATTTCAATAACTGCCTGTTGTGGTTCTGATGGGGGTAGGGCATGTGTGCCTTTGGTGTTGGCTGTTGGACTGAACAATGCAGACTTCGTATTTCTGAGATGTGCCCGTTCTCATGCACAATTTAACATAGACGGAAAGTGAGACTTTTATCAGAAGAATCGAGGCTGAATTCCACTGAACAGTGCCCTGGCGTTTGATTGGACCTGTGGAAAGCTTATGATTACCTTATTTCTCTTGTTGATTTTATTTTGTTCATTGGTTTCTTTGTTCTAAGCTGTAATGAATAAACTAAAGTTCTTAGTTATGCGTGTCTGTGTTTTTATAACGGTCTGTACCCGTGAGCATGTTGCCGTCAGTGCGCTGTCCTTCTAGGCTGACAGGGTTGGTAGAGTCCTTGGGGTCTGGGTTGCCTAAGGCTGCCTACCTCTTTTTTTTTTTTTTTTTTTTTTTCTTTTGGGCGACCTTTTGGGTGGCAGCGTGAAGTCCTCGCTGTAATGTCGACGCGATTCCTTCACGGGGAGAGAGACGATCTGCCCCACGGAAGCGAGCGCTGCTTCTATTCTATCGGTGTTCCGCGCTTGCTGGCGGTGGCGGCCTTGACGGCGACGGCAGCAGACCGATTCCGAGCACCGTCGCTCTCTGCCTCTCTCGCACCTGCGCGCCGCGCCGCATGAGCGCGAGAGAGACAGAGCGACGAAAGCGCGCTTCGGAACGAGTGCATCTGAGTTTCAGCATCACGCATCCTGAGGCTACCCGCGGTGCACGCGCACGCGCCGCACAGTGGGCCAGAAGACCGGTGGAGGCGGCCAAAACTCTAGACGCGTTTTGAGCACCAGAGTCGCTAAACGGGACTCGAACCACACGTGTGACCCCACCAATGGATTCCTCGTTCGGAGAGCAATCCATTGGTGGGGTCACACGTTCGGTTTGAGGCCCATTTAGCGACTCTGGAGCTCAAAACGCGTCTAGAGTTTGGGCCGCCTCCACCGGTCTTCTGGCCCACTGTGCGCCGTCCAGGCAAACGGTTACAGCTTGTGAGCTAAACGCTGAGCGCGCAGACTGCAGACTTCGTTGACGGGACGGGGGCACACCGTCGGTACACCGACCTCAGACGCACACGACACCAAGCTCATTCCGCGAGTCGCTTTCGTCACTCCGTCTCTCTCGCACTCATGGGGCGCTCCGTACAGGTGCGAGAGAGACAGAGCGACGCGGTCTGCAGAGCGGCAAGCCAACTGTTGCTGTGTCCGCACCCGTGGAGTGGAAGTCCCAAACCTGGCGCGCACTGTACTCCACACTGGGCGAGAAGGCCGGTGCAGGCGGCCAAAATTCTAGACGCGTTTTGAGCCTCAGAATAGCTAAGCGGGACTCGAACCGAACGCATTACCCCACCAATGGATTCCTCGTTAGGAGAGCAATCCATTGGAAGAGTCACACGTTCGGTTCTAGTCCTGTGCAGCGACTCTGAGCTCAAAGCGCGTCTAGAATTTTGGCCGCCTGTGCCCTCTATGCAGGTTGATTGCACTCCTGAAGAGCATGCGCTATGCTCTTTTTTCTTTTTCTACAGTGTACTACAGAAGTGCATGCTCTCCAGTGTAGCGCCACGCCGCGCCGGCTTCGTGGCCAAGGCCGCGGTGCGGCGATGCGGCGGCGTGCGGCGGTCTCTGGACGGACACGCATAGGAACGCCTCGGTGGAACGCCTCAGCGGGACGCCACCGCCACCGACTAGAATGGCGAGACCGGGAAGTAGCGCAGACACCATGCAGACACGGCGCATCCCAGCCAGCGCGCCGAGCTTGCTGGGTTTGAAGGCTTCAAGCTTGGTCCGACCACCCCGCTTCTCTGCCCCGAACGCCTCACAGTGGGCCAGAAGACCGGTGGAGGCGGCCAAAACTCTAGACGCGTTTTGAGCTCCAGAGTCGCTAAATGGGACTCGAACCACACGTGTGACCCCACCAATGGATTCCTCGTTCGGAGAGCAATCCATTGGTGGGGTCACACGTTCGGTTTGAGGCCCATTTAGCGACTCTGGAGCTCAAAACGCGTCTAGAGTTTTGGCCGCCTCCACCGGTCTTCTGGCCCACTGTGCGCCTCAGGCCGCCTCTGCCGCCCCTCCCCCCCTCTCCCCGAAACAACCTAGGGTACAACCCCAGCAGCCGCCCGTCCCGTCGCCGCCCGTTCATGTGTCGTAACTTCCAAAGGTTTTACCCCTCTCTCACCCAACGGGAAAATCACGTCGTTACCCCTAAAAAACGAGCTTACAGCTTGGTACCAAAGGAATTAAAGCTCAGCTCGACACAGAAAATTATCGCTCAACGCCGTTCCCTCACAATGTGCGCATTTTAAAAAAAACTAGTTTAAAATTTCCTTGCTTGAAAGCGAGCATAGCGAGTCTTATTTCGTTTCCGAACGATTTCGCGCTCCAGTTTTCAATCAGCTTTCGATCGGAATGGCATAGACATAAATGCTATAATGCTACCGTTCAGGCGTCACTACTATTGGAGTCTCATGTTGGCACGTCTGTATACGAGAGTCTTAAGTTGGCAGTTGGCAGACCTGGTTGAAAGAAACCGCCAACCGCCATTGTGATTGATTGAAAGTGAACCGGAGTGACTCGTGATAAACAAATTGTGATAAGGAAGTCTTCTCGTCGCCACATGATGGCTCCAGCAGCAGGTAAGCGACAGGCCAGACAGGCGTGCTCCGTAGCAATGTGTAAACGCGACTTTCGGCTCCGTCAACAAGTGGTGGGCGCAGACGAATGAACGGCAACGGTCGGTGACCAAAACTCAAGACGCGTTTTGAGCTCCAGAGTCGCTAAGCAGGACTCGACCCGAACGTGTGACCCCACCAATGGCTTGCTCTCCGGACGAGGAATCTATCGGTGTGGTCACACGTTCGGTTCCAGTCCCTTTCAGCGACTCTGGAGCTCAAAACGCGTCTAGAATTTTGGCCGCCTCCACCGGTCCTTCTGGCCCACTGTGGGCTGGCTGCCTTTGCTGTGTTGTTTCTCGGTTTCTGAAAAAAATCTCGCTGTTTTGTCGCTCTGTCACACCCTAAGAGGGCGACAGATTGACACGTTCTTAGGGACAGCTCCGCAGATCTCCGTCGGGAGTCTGTTTCGTCTTCGTCGCTCTGTCTCCCTCGCACATATCCGGCACGCCCCGTGTGTGCGAGAGAGACAGAGCGAGGGGAACGACGGGACACAGTGGGCCTAGACCGGTGAAGGCGGCCAAAACTCTAGACGCGTTTTGAGCTCCAGAGGCGCTAAACAGGACTCGAACCGAACGTGTGACCCCACCAATGGATTCCTCGTTCGGAGAGCAATCCTGTGGTGGGGTCATACGTCCGGTTCGAGTCCCATTCAGCGACTCTGGAGCTCAAAACGCGTCTAGAGTTTTGGCCGCCACCACCGGTCTTTTGGCCCACTGTGCCGCGTGAGTGCGAGAGAGACAGAGCGACGCAAACGACTCTCGGAATCGTTCTGCTGTTGGTTGACCTCTTGGCTCGCTTCTTCTCCAGGGATGCCGGTGGACCGCGCCGGGAAGTGCGTCATCCTGAACGCGGTGGAGGCCGAGGTGCGCCGTATGCTGCCCACCTACGGCTTCATCGTGCCGCCGGACCAGATGCGCGGCAAGGCCCTCAAGAGGCTGGGCGTCCCGGCCAAGTTCGGCGGCCAGATCGACTGGGAGAAAATCGGGTGAGGAGATGAGTGCTTTTATTTTGCAGCGGGTTCACTGAGATTCCAAACGCTATGAGTAGAGCACGTATGGTGCAATGCAGCTCAGATATCGCACCATACGTGCAATGCCACAGCCCTATTGCACGTATGGCAAAAACGCCAGAAATCTTGCACATTCACACAATCATTGTACACAAAATGAGTACACAAAATTTTACAGTGGGTCACCCCTCGTCGTCGTCTCACAGTGGGCCAGAAGACGGGCGCCGGCGGCCAAAATTCTAGACGCGTTTTGAGCTCCCGTGTCGCTGAACAGGACCCGAACCGAGCGTGTGATCCCACCAATGGATTCCCCGTCCGGAGAGCAATCCATTGGTGCGGTCGCACGTTCGGCTTGAGTCCCATTTAGCGACATTGGAGCTCAAAACACGTCTGGGATTTTGACCGCCTCCAACGCTCTTCTGCCCCTCTGTGCGTCTTAGCCTCGGCGCACGCGCACACACACACGCGCGCTCTCTCTCGCTCATTTACACAGTTTCGTTAACTTTTGATTCTTGTCACAGGCAGGATTTTGAACTTCGCGCGGCCCCTCTCCCCGAGGCTGCCCCACAGAGCGCTGCCGTGGAGAAGAGGTTCTTCAAGTCGAGGCCGTCCCGGCCGCCACGGCCGAAGCTCCCCGAGGACCTGGAGAAGCAGATGCGCTGGGTGATGCTCCACTCGGCGTCCATGCCCCAGCCGCCGCCCGCGCCCAGGGTTGTGGCCACCTTGTCCAGGACCAAGAGCGTTGTCCGGGACTCGCCGCAGGTGAGCACCTCTGCCAACACCGTTTTGCTATTTGTCTGTGGAGCGGCCGCACAGTGGGCCAGAAGACCGGTGGGGGCGGTCAAAATCCCGGACGGGTTTTGCGCTGCAGAGTCGCTAAATGGGACTCAAGCCGAGCGTGTGACCCCACCACTGGATTCCTCTTTCGGAGAGCAAGCCATTGGTGGGGTCACACGTTCGGGTCGAGTCCCATTTAGCGACTCTGGAGCTCTAAACGCCTCTAGAATTTCGGCCGCCTCCGGCCTTCTGGCCCACTGTGGGACTGGCAGTGGACTGCATGGGGGGCGGTCGTCGATGGCTGAGTGCTTTTCAACATTTGTTTCACTCGAACGCGTTCCTGTTGGCAGGTTCGCCGTACCCCCGCCCGCACCCCCGCGCGTACACCGGCGGCCACGTCTGCCGAGCTGCGCCAGAAGCGCAAGTCCGACGACCGCGCGACGCGGAACGACGGCGTGCCCCCGCCAACCAGGCCAGTCCAAGTCCAGGACGTCTCCAGCGTCCCCACCGCCACGCCGGCGCGGCACTGGCTGAGCACCAAACCCCCAGCTTCGCGGGACGTGGTCAACTTCACGGTGGACTTCTCGCGCGCCGAGCCGGCGCGACCGTCACGGAAGACTCCGTCGCTGAAGGACCACGCCGTGGTCTCCCCCGTGCCGGCGAAGCGCGTGTGCCTGTCGCCCAGCGGCGACCTGCTGACGCCCACACTGCCAGTGTCCGCGACCCTGCCCTCCTCAGCCACGAGCTCAGCGAAGCAGCCCTCCACGGCGGCGCCGTCCTCTGGGGTCCACTCCGCGGACACCGTCAGGCTGGAGCTCCCCGCCGCCGCGAAGACCCACGCGGACGTGGCCGCCGCCAGAACCGTTCGCAACACCCCCCTGGCCAGGGCAACCGGTGGTTTGACATCACCGCCACCGCAGTCGCCTGACCTGGACGAGGCCCTTGGCGACCTGATACAGGACGACGACGAGCTGGACATTTTGGGCTCGGCCAAGGAGGCGACGGGGTCGCAAACACCCCCTCCGTACGTCTCCGACAACGAGGCGTCGTCCTCCGCAGGCTCCCCGCGGGCCGCGTCCAAAGCATCACTCGAACCCGCCAACTCCTCCCGTGTGTCGGTCGGCGACCTGAGCTTCGGGGACTTCCTGGACGACGACGTCCACTACGTGTCCGCGGGCATCGCGGCGGAGCGGGCGGAGCGGGCCTTGCAGGCGCCGGGGTCCCCGACACGGACACCAGCAGGACGGCGTCCTCTCGCTCCGAGCCTCGGCGCCAAGCCCAGGCCAAGGTGGAGGCCGCGCGCGAGCAGGCGCTCAAGTCCGACAGCGACAGCGGCCTGGAGAAGCAGCAGGCGCGCGGGGCGGTGCGACGTCGCAGGAGAAGCCCGCTCCTCCAACAGCGAGGTCCTCGTCCAGGCCACGTCGGCGTCCGCCGCGCCGCAGACCATCCCGCCGACGCTCCGCTCCGCGTCCGACAGCTCGGACGGGCAGTCGCGCATCAGCGTGGCCACCTTGCCGCTGCACTTCGGCCGCCTCCGCAGCCGCCCCTCGAGCCCGCCTCCCGTGCCGCTGCCGCCGCAGTTGTGCGACACGACGGACTCGGACAGCTCGGGGAAGACGACCACCCACTGCAGCGTGGGAAGGTCCGCAGGGACCGGAGCCTCGTTGGCCTCGTGGTCCAGCGGCTCGCCGGACCCGGAGCAGCCAGGGCGGCGCCAGCACGCCGTGCAGGGGGTTGCCACAGCCCGGTCCGAGAAGGACTCCGACGTGGTGCCATCGTCTCAACACCGCGAGGTTGCCACAGCCAAGTCCGAGGAGGACTCCGACGTGGTGCCGTCGTCACAACACCAGGAGGTTGGCACAGCCAAGTCCGAGAAGGACTCCGACGTGGTGCCATCGTCTCAACACCGCGAGGTTGCCACCGCCAAGTCCGAGGAGGACTCCGACGTGGTGCCTCGTCAACACCGCGAGGTTGCCACAGCCAGTCCGAGAAGGACTCCGACGTGGTGCCATCGTCTCAACACCGCGAGGTTGCCACCGCCAGAGCCCAGTCCGAGGAGGACTCCGACGCGTTGCCTCCATCTCAGCACCGCGAGGTTGCCACGCCACGGCCCAGTCCGAGGAGGAGGACTCTGACGTGGTGCCATCGTCTCAGCACCGCGAGGTTGCCACCGCCCAGTCCGAGGAGGACTCCGACGTGGTGCCTTCGTCTCAGCACCGCGAGGTTGCCACCGCCACGGCCAAGTCCGAGGAGGAGGACTCAGACGTGGTGCCGTCGTCTCATCACCAGGAGGTTGCCACAGCCAAGTCCGAGGAGGACTCCGACGTGGTGCCGTCGTCTCAACACCAGAAGGTTGCCACAGCCAAGTCCGAGGAGGACTCCGACGCGGAGCCGTCACCCGGTGGGATGTTCTCGAAGCTTCGTACGGCCGTCGTCTCGCCGATCAACAGGACTCCCTCCGTCGCGAGCGGAGGGCGCAAGCGGCGCAGCGACAGCAGTCACTCCACCAGCAGCCGTGGCACGTCGCTGAGCCAGATCAGCCACGCCTCCAGGCAGCTGCTGTTCGACGACGACAACAGCCAGAGCAGCAAGTCCAAGCGGCGGCTGCTCGACCACTGCGTCTCGCCGGAGGACGCCGTGGCTCCCGCGTCCCCGCCAGGCGGCGGCCGCGACTCCGCCAACACCTCCCGCGTGTCCGTCGGCGACGTCAGCTTCGGCGACCTCCTGGACGTGTCCGTCGGCAACGCCGGCTTCGCGGACTTGCAGAGCGCGGGCCACCGGGACACCAGTTCTCGTCCTGACACTCCACGGCGGCGAGCCCAGGTGGCCGCGCGCCGACACGTGCTCGAGTCTCACCTCAACGAAGCACGACGGGCGGCACGCGTCGACTGCCCCGCCTTGTTCTCCGCCGACGAGGCCCTCGCCCAGGAGACGGCCCCAGTGCACCAGACCGCCCCGCCAACACTTGCAGTGGGCCGCACTTCGTCGCCCAGTTCAACGGAGCAGTCGCGCAGCAGCGTGGCCAACCTGCGGGTCACCATCGGCCAGCACCGCCTGCCGAGTCCGCCAATCCCCAGGCCTGTCGCCCTGGAAAGCACTTCGGGCTCGGCGTCCACCGGCGCCTCCCAGGATCGCGCTGCAGTGGCGCCTGCCCGCAGCCCCCGGCCCCCTCCGTCGACAACAGCGAAGCGGCGCACAGCTGCGAAAGTCAGCGTCGGGATCGAAGCGTGGTCCGCTTTATTGAGCAGTGACACTACTTCAGGCGGCGACAGCCCCGGACACCCTGGAAATGGGGGCATCCCTCGACTGTCAGGCAGTGCTGGCACTACTAAGCGCTCAGGAAGCGTCGGCAGCCCTAGCTACCCAGCAAAGGGTGGCACCCCTAGGCGCTCAGGAAGCGTCGGCAGCCCTAGCTACCCAGGAAAGGGTGGCACCCCTAGGCGCTCAGGAAGCGTCGGCAGCCCTAGCTACCCAGGAAAGGGTGGCACCCCTAGGCGCTCAGGAAGCGTCGGCAGCCCTAGTTACCCAGCAAGGGGTGGTACCCCTAGGCGTCCAGGAAGCGTCGGCAGCCCTAGTCACCCAGCTAAGGGTGTTACCCCTAGGCGTCCAGGAAGCGTCGGCAGCCCTAGATACCCAGCGAAGGGTGGCACCCCTAGGCGCTCAGGAAGCGTCGGCAGCCCTAGTTACCCAGCAAAGGGTGGCACTCCTAGGCGTCCAGGAAGCATCGGCAGCCCTAGCTACCCAGGAAAGGGTGGCACCCCTAGGCGCTCAGGAAGCATCGGCAGCCCTAGAGCCCTTGGAAATGGAGTCACCCCAAGACGCCCAGCCATCGTTGGCACCCCTGGACGCTCAAGCAGCGGTGACGCTGAAATTGGTGGCTCCCCTCGACGCCCAGGAAGTGGCACCCCTCGACGCCTAGGTAGTGGCACCCCTAGACGCCCGAGTAGTGGCACTCCTCGACGCCCAGGAAGTGGCACCCCTCGACGCTCAGATAATGGTGGCAACCCTAGACGCACGGGCAGTGTCGGCCGCGTGCAGAAAGTCAGTGTTGGCACCCCTAGACGCACGGGCAGTGGCGGCAGGGTGCAGAAAGTCAGTGTTGGCACCCCTAGCAGCATGAGCAGTGGCGGCTTTGCGCAGAAAGTGAGGGTGGCCCGTCTTAGCGTTGTAAGTGGCATCGCTCCGATCAGCAGGAGTGGCGCTCCAACCGCACGCCTCGCCAATCCAGTGGCATCGCTCCGATCAACAGGAGTGGTGCTCCAACTCCAGCGCGCCCCGCTCGCCAATCCAGTGGCGCGGCTCCCGAGCGCCCCCGCCGTGCAGGCAGCCCCCACCCCCGCAGCGTGAGCGAAGCCGCCGAGGAGAGGTCGCCACAGCCCAAGACAAGCGTCAGCGAGGCCAAGATCCTGACGCATCAGCCCGAGTCCGGGGACGAAGACTACTTGTTCAGCGACATCTCCCTGTCCGACATCGAGTTGCCTGTTGAAGACGAGGCTGCCGAGGAGGAGGACGAGGCTGCCGAGGACGAAGACGACCACGGCGACACTGGTACTCCCGGTCAGACTCCGCAGGCACCGAGTCGGCCGACCACCCAGCGACCACCAGCGCGGCAGAGCGTCCACGACGTCCACGCCGACACGCCGCACCGCCCGGGGCAGCCGCTGCGGGTCTCCAAAAGGAAGATCTCGTACAGTGGCGCGGTCAGCCCGCCGCCGCCACGCCGCAGCCCCAGGCCGCCGCGCGGCGCCGTCGCCCTCACGTCGTCGCAGGACATCTCGTTCACCAGCTCGGGCAGGGTGAGTAGCACACAGTGGGCCAGAGACCGGTGGAGGCGGCCTAAACTCTAGACGCGTTTTGAGCTGCAGAGTCACTAAATAGGACTCGAACCGAACGTGTGACCCCACCAGTGGATTCCTCGTTCGGAGAGCAATCCATTGGTGGGGTCACACGCTCGATTCGAGTCCCATTTAGCGACTCTGAAGCTCAAAACGCGTCTAGAGTTTTGCCCGCCTCCACCGGTCTCTGGCCCACAGCAGTGTTGCCACTCGATGTGCCGAAAGGGTTGCCACCCTCAGGCCATGTTCGGGATTTGCCGGCTTTGCTCAGGCAGGCTGAGGTTGGCAGTCCTGTCTGCCCTGGGGTTGACACCACTCTCTTTGTCGCGTTGCAGGACGTCTCCATGATGTCCTCCACGTTGACGCGCAGTGTGGGCAGTGGGCGCAGTCATGGCAGCGTCGGCATCGAGGTCTGGAGCACCAAGGACAACGTCTTCCGCCGGCCCGGCACCTTCCAAGGTATGTAGAGTGCTGCTCGTCAGAGCACAGTGGCCCAGAAGACCGGCGCCGGCGGCCAAAACCCTAGACGCGTTTTGAGCCCCAGAGTCGCTAAATGGGACTAGAAACGGGCGTGTGACCCCACCAATGGATTCCACGTGCGGAGAGCAATCCATTGGTGGGGTCACACGTTCGGTTCGAGTCACATTTGGCGACTCCGGAGCTCAAAGCGCGTCCGGGGATTTTGACCGCCTCCATCGGTCCTCTGGCCCACTGCGCGGAGTGGCAGTCCATCTCAGTTTGCAGTGGCTTTGGTTTTGACCAGTCCGTTCTTTTCCGTTCCAGCAGTCCGACAGCGAGATTGATTTTACGGAGTTTTAATCAAATTTTATTTATCACTATATCAGTTATCACTAACCTGTTATTGAAGTAAAAATAATCAACTCTCATTTACTTAAGTTATTATACAATCATCTTTTATTGTTTTTAAAGAAAAAATAGTCAACTCTCATCTGTTGTTATAAAGTTATTATACAAAAATCTATTATTTTTATCGTACTTAACACCAATCTATTGTTACAGTTATTATAGTAGTTGACACCAATCTATGTATTGTTAAAGTTATTACAGTTAACACTAAACAGCCGACTGTTTTGTTTTCGTAGTTGACACCAGTCTATTATTAAAGTTAACTGCAGTTACCACTAAACAGCCGTCTGTTTTGTTTTCGTCAATATTTTTGGTTCCCAACCCCTTGTGTCGCTCTTTGAGGGGCCTCTTGTACTGCACTGTTCAGCATTTGCGGACCAGGTTCGACCGGGCGAGGCGTGCCGATTAGTGGGCGGGTACAGTCGCACCGGAAACATGCCACAAAGTCACGCCCCACAGTGGGCCAGAAGACCGGTGGAGGTGGCCAAACATCTAGACGCGTTTCGAGCTCCAGAGTCGCTAAATGGGGCTCGAACCGAACGTGTGACCCCACCAATGGATTGCTCGTTTGGAGAGCAATCCATTGATGGGGTCACACGTTCGGTACGAGTCCTGTTTAGCGACTCTGGTGCTCAAAACGCGTCCGGAATTTCGGCCGCCTCCACCGGTCTTCTGGCCCACTGTGTCACGCCTGCGTCGTTTCGGACCCGACTGTACCAGCAGACGGAGAGTCGTCTCCGTCGCACTCACGGCGCATTCCCCCAAATGGGTGCGAGAGAGACAGAGCGAGGAGAATGGCTGTGGTCCACGCGGCCGGCAGGCAAACAGTCGTGCGGGTGGTGGAGGATGTCCGCCGCACAGTGGGCCAGAAGACAGGTGGAGGCGGTCAAAATTCTGGACGCGTTTTGAGCTCCAGAGTCGCTAAATGGGACTCGAACCGAACGTGACCCCGCCAATGGATTCCTCGTTCGAAGAGCAATCTGTTGGTGGTGTCACACGTTCGGTTCCAGTCCCATTGCGACTCTAGCTCAAAACGCGTCGGGGTTTTGACCGCCTCCGAAGGTCTCCGGGCCCACACTGTGCGCCGCCAAACTTTTGCTCGGGAGTGTCCCGCCTGATCCGCCCACTCGCACCGCCGGGCCACTGGAATATGTTTCTAGAGACGCTTCCAACAACGGCGCTTCTAAATGGAGCCTCCTCTGGCTATACATAGAGCAGGCGGGCACGGTCACCGCTCGGACTACGCGGCGCGACGCGGCGGCGGTGGGGCAAGGCCCGGCAGGCCAAGGCCGAGGTCGGCGACGGTGCCTCCAGCCACTCCACTGTGCTGGAGTGACTCCAGCCTCCGCTTCCTGGCAGCCTCAGCGGCGCCAATTCCAAGCGGGACAAAAGAACCTCCCGCCGCACAGTGGGCCAGAAGACCGGCGGAGGCGGTCCAAATCTCCAACGCGTTTCGAGCTCCAGAGTCGCCAAATGGGACCCGAACCGAACGTGTGACCCCACCAATGGATTGCTTTTCGAACGAGGAGTCCGTTGAAGAGGTCTCACGTTCGGTTCGAGTCCCATTTAGCGACTCTGGAGCTCAAAACGCGTCTGGAGCTTTGGCCGCCTGCGCCGGTCTTCTGGCCCACTGTGCGGCGTGACACCTGGGCCCTTGGCGCGCTCGTACGCGATCCGCTAGAAGAGGTTGGCGGGAGGGGAAGACACCACGACGGCGCGTGAATACGAAATCGGACGGCGACCTGTAGGCTGATTCCGGTCAGTGCTTTTGTCTCTCTCTCTCCGCTGGGACGCAGGGCATCACGCCGCCTGAACCGCGTTAGTTCTAAAATTCCGTTTCCTTCGAGACGCGCAGTGGACAACGGCCACTGGAGAGCGCCTGCGATGGTAGGCAACCCGGGTCTGCTCCACGCACCCGTGTGTTCGGGTTGCCAGGCTCCACGGCGCTCCATCGCGGGCAGGCAACCCTAGTCTGCTCCACGCGCCCGTGTGTTCGGGTCCTACGCCACGGCGCTATGTCGTTGGAACCGGCTACTGCATCCCGGCCGGTGTCTCGAAGTCTGCTCCAGGACGTCATCGCGGTTCTTGCACCTGTCACCCCACGAGTCCGGAAACAGTGCGACAACGGCGATCACTGAGAAGCTGCTGCGATGCGTAGGCACCCCGGGCTGCTCCACGCACCGTTCGGACTGTTGTCGTGCTATGCCCTGCCCTTACGGCGCTCCGATGGCGGGAGGGACACCCGGATGAGTCTGCGCCTCGCACGTGGCGCCCGGGTTCGGTTGCCTACCACACGGTATTTTACTTGAATCTACCTTTTTCGTAAACACCCCAGGCCGCGTGTCTCCGAGCGACACAAAGTAATTCCGAGAGACGTTGTCGTCGCTCTGTCTCTCTCGCACCTGTACGAGGCGCCCACGAGTGCGAGAGAGACAGAGCGACGAAAACGAGTCTCGGAATCAGTCTGCAGAAGTCCATGGCATGGCGGATGCGGGCGTTCCCCGGGCCTTCGCTCTCCGCCTCGCTTCGGTACTGTCTGCTCGAATGCTAATTGCCCGCTGCCGCCTTTCGTCGCTCTGTCGAGTGAGAGAGGGGGGAGGGGACATCCCACGGAATGGGGTGGCTGGTTGACGCCCTCGCACAGTGGGCCAGAAGACCGGCGGAGGCGGCCAAAACTCTAGACGCGTTTTGAGCTCCAGAGTCGCTAAACTGGGCTCGAACCGAACGTGTGACCCCACCAATGGATTCCTCGTTCGGAGAGCAATCCATTGGTGGGGTCACACGTTCGGTTCGAGTCCTGTTTAGCGACTCTTGGGGTCAAAACGCGTGTAGAGTTTTGGTCTCCTCCACCGGTCTTCCGGCCCACTGAGCCTCGTCGAGGCTGCCGCGGAAATTTAGATCGGTCTCCGCCTGCATTCAGCGCGACACAACAGCAAAAAAAATTATTCCTTTAATTTTTTTTTGCGTGTGCTTGTCGAATTATGCGGCTCTCTTTCCGGCCCGCCAGTGCGGCTGGCGCGCTTGTGCCCCTGTCTCTCTCGCTCCCACAGCAGACCAGCAGACGGCACAGAGAGAGAGAGCGAGAGAGAGAGAGAGAGAGAGAGGAGAGAGAGAGAGAGAGAGAGAGAGAGAGAGAGAGAGAGAGAAGTGGCGGTCGGAATCGGTCGACAGGTCCGCGCGTGCGAGTACCAAGTGCCCCAGCGCCGCCTCGGACGCGCTCGTCAGCCAGCAGGCGAAAGGAGGGGGGAGGGAGTGAAGGGGCCCGCGGGCCGCGCGGAGGGAAAGAGGGGGGGGGGTGCCCCCACGGCCGAAAGGGGCCCAGCCTGGTTCCAGGAATCTCCGGCCGCGAGTTCGCGGAACAGCGCGTGACTCACCGACTCACCCACAGACCCTATCTCCTGATGGCGGACTCCGTGCCATGCCATGCCGTGCCATGCGCGACCCTGACGACGCCGGGAACCGCAGCGCTTTTCGGCGCGCGCTTTCTTTTGAAAACTACACTACAAAATCCACTGTGTACTTAGTATACATCTATAGGAGTGTACTTGGCAAGTATACATCTATAGGAGTGTACTTGGGCAAGTATACATCTATAGGAGTGTACTTGGACCGCCTATCCGCTTTCACAAGTATACTCCTTTGGTGTATACTTGCCCAAGGATACTCTTATAGATGTGTATTTGGCAAGTATACTCCTATATATGTATACTAGGTACACAGTGGATTTTGTAGTGTAATTTTCCTCGCTCGGCATGCATAATGAAAATGAGGCAGGGATTGCCCATTCTCGGTCTGAACTTCATTGCACAGTGGGCCAGAAGACGTGGAGGCGGTCAAGGTCCCGGACACGTTTTGAACTCCAGAGTCGCTATACAGGACTCGAACCGAACGTGTGACCCCACCAATGGATTGCTCTCCGAACGAGGGATCCATTGTTGGGGTCGTACGATCGGTTCGAGTCTTGTTATGCGATTCTGGAGCTCAAAATGCGTCTGGAGTTTTGGCTGCCGGCGCTGGTCTTCCAGCCCACTGTGCATTGGTCGTATTAATGAAAGTGTGGCAGGGAAGGCCCACTCTCGGCCTGAACGGTGCGTTGGTCGACTGGTCGTATCAACGAAAGTAAAGCGACTGCTGTCGGCCTTGTGCATAGAGTGGTAGAGTGCAGGCACTCAACCCAGGGCTGGTGATCGTTCCCATTTGATGGAGTATTTTCGGGCCTTATGACTCATGTGCGCGTCAATTTTGCACGCCACTTGAGATAGTAGTGATACTAGCGGTGGGCTCTATTTCTCACAGAAGGTTGCCATTATGCAAGCGTTATAAATACAAGCCACGATGTCTGCTCCACGAAGTCGAGTACCGAAATTGGTCAGTCACGCTCCACGTGTCCAACAGAAGGACATTGGCGGTGGCAGTGTGCACCTCCCCCATTGCCGCCCGTGTGGCGAAACGCGAAGCCAAAGAAAACGAAAGCGGAAATCCCGATGGAAACCCCGACGGGAAAACCAGCGCTTTGGCCCGGCGCCTGATTCTGATTGCGCGAGTGGAGGGGGAAGGGGTGGACGGCGCACAGTGGGCCAGAAGACCGGCGCAGGCGGCCAAAACACTAGACGCGTTTTGAGCTCCAGAGTCGCTGAACAGGACTCGAACCGAACGTGTGACCCCACCAATGGGTTGCTCTCCGAACGAGGAATCCATTGGTGGGGTCACACGTTCGGTTCGAGTCCTGTTTAGCGACTCTGGAGCTCAAAACGCCGCTAGCCTCGTCCACCGGTCTTCTGGCCCACTGGGGGGTTTTACGTTTGCAGTGGGTGGCTGCTGCGAGCCGATAATGGAAATTGAAAACGGCCACTCCGAGTCCATCCGACTCACCTTGGCGGTAGTTTATGTTGGCCTGCCTGCCTCGCCTGCCGGTACCGTCTTGGGGCACCGTGTGCCGTATGCTGATGCAACGTCCTTGACACACTGCGCGTCGTGTGTGTGTGTGTGTGTGTGTGTGTGTGTGTGTGGACGCGGACGCGACGAGGATCTTCGACTAAACGCATGGCACCGCGGCACCGCCACCCAAGCCGCCTGCGATCCTTGAGACCGAGTCCGTCTGGTGCAACAGTGTGACGACGCTTTACCACGTTGCCCTGGTCGTTCGGAGAGCATTCCATTGGTGGGGTCACACGCTCGGTTCGAGTCCCATTTAGCGACTCTGGAGCTCAAAACGCGTGTAGAGTTTTGGCCGCCTGCGCCGGTCTTCTGGCCCGCTGTGCGACGGTAAAGCGAGATAGGTAACACACGCGTGGCGCAGAGCCGAAACGTGCGATACACTGTCATACGTGCGCACCCCGGAGAGCGATCTCCCTCCGTTTATCTTATCGGCAGAACGGAAGACGGCCCTTGTCCGCGCGCCGGCGGACCCATTCCGTCGCTCGGTCTCTCTCGCACTCATGGGGCGTGCCGTATTGGTGCGAGAGGGACAGAGCGACGACTCTCGGAATGAGTCCACAGGCCGCCAGCACGCAAGCACGCTCGGCCGCCACCATGACCGTCACAAACCACATCCGAATTACGTACGTTACACCGCTTGTCGCTAATCTGCAGGTGCGCCTCAAACACTTTCCCCGCGGTCACCCACGTCAGCGCACGGGGCGCAGTGCAGCGCAGTGGGCTAGGAGACCGGTGGAGGCGGCCAAAACTCGAGACGCGTTTTGAGCTCCTGGGTCGCTGAACAAGGACTCGAACTGAACGTGTGACCCCACCAACGGATTGCTCTCCGAACGAGGAATCCGTTGGTGGGGTCACACGTTTGGTTCGAGCCCCATTCAGCGACTCTAGAGCTCAAAACGCGTCTAGAGTTTTGGCCGCCTCCACCGGTCTTCTGGCCCACTGTGCGGGAGGCCATGCTTTTCAAACGCGGCGGAAGTCTATCTCGCCCTTCCGAGTAACGTTTTTTATCGTCCGGTTTCGGCGAAACACAAACACGCGTGCGGATGCGGGGCGGGGACGCGAACCGAGAGGCAAATGCTGAAAGGTTGTTCGGGAATAACGAGTGGGGAAGGGAGGGGAAGAAAAGGGGGGGGGGGAGGGCAAATTGCTCGGTGTCAGGTGCGGCGGAATGGAGCGGTTCTGCGAATCGCAGCGAAACGAGACGCAAATTTGGATCGGGTCCATGTGGGTCGCCCCGCAGCGCCGCAGCCAGGCTGGTTTCGAGCTCTGCTTTCGTTGCTGTCTCTCTCGCGCCGCTGCGGGACGCCCCTTGAGTGGGAGAGAGAGAGAGAGGGAGAGAGAGAGAGAGAGAGAGACGGCGGCGTCGTGCTCGGAATCGGCACACCTCGCACCCGCCCGCGTGCGCCGAAGAGGTGCGGAGAAACGACGACAACAACAACAAGTATACGTAGCAGCTGGCCATTTATTCGCAGTGTGCAGGGCGTGCAGGGTGCATGGCTCCGTGTTCCGCGCATTGCGCAAGAGTGCAGGATCCTGGTCCTTCCCCTCCCCTTCTTCCCCACCGGTCGGCGGGGCAGCGACCAGCGGCTGCCGCCTCACAGTGGGCCAGAAGACCGGTGGAGGCGGCCAAAACTCGAGACGCGTTTTGAGCTCCAGAGTCGCTAAACAGGACTCGAACCGAACGTGTGACCCCACCAATGGATTCCTCGTTCGGAGAGCAATCCATTTCGTGGGGTCACACTTCGGCCCACCACGTGAGGGACCGCGCTGAAAACGACATCCTGCACTGTAACAGAAATTCGTGTTTTTCATATGTGCGTTTTTTTGGGTGGGTACGGGGCAGTACGGGGCATGGCCCGAAAGCTTGAAATGGGTCGGACGGCTTGAGTGCGACGTACAGGCGTACGGTACGACCCCTGACAGCTGTCCCCTTGGAAAGTGGAGTCCCCGCCCGACAGGCCCTCATCAGCAGACTGATTCCGAGAGTCTTTTTCGTCGCGCTGTCTCTCTCGCACCTGTATGGGACGCCCCATGAGTGCGAGAGAGACAGAGCGACGCAAACGACTCTCGGCATCAGTCTGCAGTCCAGAGACGAGGTGTCACGACAAAGCAAACCGACCCACAAGAAACTCGCACCTCTCCCCCAAGCCCAGGCACGAGTCATTTATGGACGGACCCTGTGGGAACGGGGATGGCAGGGCGTTTTGCTTCCCTGCTAGGAAACCGAGATAACCGCCCTTGGGCGGCTTTCCCCGTCCGCGACGTCACTCGTGGTTTTGTGACGTCAGCACGGCGCGCGGTGGCGTTGTGACGTCAGAGTGACGAGTTGGCACCAGCGACCTCCCCCTCCCCCTGCAGCGGGTAGCGGTGTACTCAGGTGTACCGGTCGACCGGGACGGACATCCCGACTCAAATGGTTAAATTTTCGGCCAGTTTCAGCCTGCTTGTTGACGTGCAGCGGGCGACCCCCTCTCTCTCCTCTCTCCCCTCGCCGCCGGCCTTCTGCACGCTGACGCCGCCGAACCGACAGCGTTTTCGTCGCTGTCTCTCTCGCACTCATGAAGCGTCCGGCTGGGTGCGAGAGAGACAGAGCTGTTTCGGAATCAGCCCGCTGCTTGTTTACCCACAGCCCAGCCGGACTAGGCCGTCCCACAGTGGACCAGAAGACCGGTGGAGGCGGCCAAAACTCTAGATTCGTTTTGATCTCCAGAGTCGCTAAACGGGCATCGGGCCGAACGTGTGACCCCACCAATGAATTCCTCGTTCGCAGAGCAATCCAGTGGTGGGGTCACACGTTCGGTTCGAGTCCTGCTTAGCGACTCTGGAGCTCAAAACGCGTCTAGAGTTTTGTCCTCCTCCACCGGTCTTCTGGCCCACTGTGCGGACTAGGCCGTCCTGGCCGTCCCCATGCCGCTTTCCAGCCTGGGTGGGGCTGTCGACTGATTCCGAGTCGTTTTCGTCGCTCTGTCTCTCTCGCACCCATACGGGAGGCCCCACGAGTGCGAGGGAGACAGAGCGACGAAGGCGATGCTCGGAATCAGTCTGCTGCGCGGCCACAGTGTGGGGCCCGAAAACACGTCGTGTGCGCCCAAGAAGGGCAAACATTTTAGCTCTTTTAATCCTTTCACTTGAAAGCAACTCCTCAGATTCAGGTCTTTCCTGGTTGGATTTAAGAACTAGTGCGGTGTGATCTTCTTGAAGTATATATTTGAAACGGATTTGGTTTCGACAAATTTAGGATTCGAAAGGGTAAATAAAAAGATAACACTTTGACACAGTTAATTTTCATATAAAAAGGTATTTATTATAATTACCAATAACTTAAGCTCCTTGTACAAAAGCAAGCCAGAGCACAAATAACAAAGACAAGAGACATACAATTTTAAGCACAAATTGAAAAATAAACAAATAAATGAATTCAAAATAAACAATCGAACCAGAAGCAATACTGGAATAACAAATAAGAGAAACAAAATAAACAAATAATGATTTTGTTTCTAAACTTAGGTAAGAAATGTAATCATTGCAAACCAAAACAAGTTAAGATGTGATAAAACAAAAGATTCATACAAATTCATTGAAGGCAATCATGGTGAATTTTCTTAGTTCAATGGTAACTTAAACTGCTCAGTGACAAGCAGTCAGACCCAACAAAAGGGAAATGTATCAGATACATTTACGTGACTAGGTGCTTTTTGAAGTCACATATTTTATTTCATTATTTCCTTGTTTAAAGCACCATCTTAAGCACTTTAATACTGACTCTACTCTAGTAAGGTCACATTAGCTTAAAGGCATCTTGCTACTTTTCAAATTCTCAAAAGTACATTTTTTTCCCAAAAAAAACTCTAAAAAAAAACAACAATAGCCCTGCCTTACAAAATTAATATCAAAGCCTCTGAGCTGACAAATCACAATTATAAGACTCACTTTTCACTTATTGGGTAAGACATTCTGATTGTCTCAGATGAGCTTTACCTTGAATACTCAAGGTAAAAGAACATTATACTTTGAGCAATACACACAAAAGAAGAAAACAACCAAATAACTGATGCAAAATAGTTTGAAATTTTTCATGCAATGGTAAATATAGTATACCAGCAAGTTGACAATATGTGAATACAAAAATATTTTAGCACGCAGGGTTTTGGCACTAAGGCACAACTTCAGTTAAACTCTTTTCCAAAAGTAAATGCAATGATAAGGGCAAGATTAATCAATGACCTCAGATTGTCACAGATTCAATACATTATGTTCGACAATAAATTACTCCTCAAGACAAACACAATCAAATAGATTATTCTACTAAGAAAACTCTCTTCTTTGATTTCACATGAGATCAAAACTAACACTAACAGAAGCACTTTACAGTAAATTGTTCAAGCACACAGCAAAAAGTTTTGCTTTTAAAAATGTATCAAAATTACACAACAATGTTTCAAAAAGAACATTTTTGAGGTTCTAATGCAAACTTTAGTGCATTATAACGATAATATTCTCTAATCCACAAAATATAGTTAAAGAATCAGTAAGTTTTCACACTTCTTAATAAGTAGAGTGGGAACAGGGTGTATGTGTTGGCAAAGGAGAGGCACATGTTCCATATAAGCTTATGGATTCATCACAAAAATATGGCATAGCGATACTGGTATAAGTCCCAGGCAGGGAGAGTATTAAGGATTCTAATGACTGTGAGTACTTCTGTAGTACTCAGGAGAAAAAGTACCTGAGAGTTTGTTTTTTTTTTAAAAAAAAAAAGCCTATGATTATTGCAGACCATACTGGGCGGGTCCAATTTCACAACCATGTTGGGCATGTTCAATTACTTGTTCCTTAAGGTGGCAAACCTGCTGCTTAAGCCTATTAACCAGTGCACTAAGGTCCGTGTTTTCACCTTTCAAAAGCTTCACCTTGTCCTCCAGCTTCGCGATCCTCTCTAACTTCCTTTTACGGCACTTGCTTGCAGCCAGACGATTTCTTTGACGTTTACGTTCCAGCTTGATTTTCTCCTGAGATTCCATGTTGATTGGTGACATAGGTGGTGAAGATCCTCCTAGACTAGGCACTCTCTGTTCTTCTTTCAACATCCCGTAACCGCCTGAGTATGAAGCTCCTTGACTATTCTCCCCGGCAAAGTCTTCAGAGGAATCGTTGCTGGAGGAGCTCTCAAATCTCGTATCTCCACCATCCATGTTGTCCATGCTATCCATGTTGTCCATGTGGGTTCCTCCTTGACTCGAATCACTATGCTGAAGAACGTTGAGGGCCACTGCGAAACCTTTGGCGAACAACTCCTGCTCTTCAGTTACAGGCTGTTGCGGAAAGAGGATCGAAGCGGTGTTGGGGGTTGGTGTCGCTGTTGTCAGAGTACCATTTCCCATGATAAACTTCTCCAAATCAGGTGATCCAAGCTTCAGCTTGTGGAGGTCTGGAGACGACAACACTGGCTGGCCAATGTTAGCGAAGCGCCCCTTCTTGGCAATGGGCTTGTTCAAGTCCAGGAAGAGAGGCCTCTTCTTGGCGTCCGCCTGGCCCGCCTGCTGCTGCAGGGGCCCTCCCATGTTCAAGTAGTGGTGGTCCATCCTGCTGGTGTCGATGTTGTTGTTGGCAGGGGTGCGTACCATAACCCCCGACTCCGGGCTGCACTGCGCACTTGCACTGGATTGTAAGGCACCCTGGCCTATCGCACTACGCCAAAGACGACGTCAACAAACGCGCACGGGAACTGCGGCCCTCGACGCGACAGCACACGAACTAAAGCACCAAACTCCGCGCGCGGGGGCAGCCCCGATGATCACTCGACGACAGCAGAACTGCTTGTGATTGCAACTGGGCGCAGCGCGGCGCAACCTTGGGGCTTAAAAACAGGGATGACTCATGCTGCTAAATGCGGCGGCGACGTCACCGTCCGCGCCTCCCATTGGTCGCCGGTGACGTCAGGAGTGGGAAGCGGCACCCGATTGGCCGGCAGGCGGTCGGGTGGGGACCGCAGACTGGCCACCCACACGCGCGAAGGTGTACACGAACAAGGCGGCCAAACGAAACAGACGACCGGCCCTGAAAAAGCGAGTTCACAACGCCACGTATCATCGCATCCTACAAATTCAGCCAAACTGGCATCATTTCGGTGTTTTTGGAAATTTTTTAGGGCCCAAGTTTTCTTTTCAGGTTGTCACAAGCCATCCTTGTCTTTTCGAATGCAGCCAACAGAGTTCTCAAAATATTTGCTTGGTCCATGGAAACTTGGCGCAAGAGGAGAATGTGTCTCATTAAAAACAGAGTAATTTCAAAGTTGAAACTGAGGAAAGGTGTTCATTTTGTAGAATGCCTTTTTTCAGTAGGTCAAAATGCATTGTTTTTTAAGCTTCAGGTTGCCTGCTCTGCGTGTTGGCGGAGCGCTGCGTCGTGCTGCCCTCTCGCGGCAGAAATGCCAACTCGGCCCGCGTTGTTTTTCTCCGGACGTCGTTTTCGTCTGCTTCGGCCGCTTCGGCTGGCTTCGGCTCCCCTTCGGCTGCCTTCGGCCCCGTCCGACCGAACGCCCGATCTCGGTTTGTGATCGGAATGCCGAGTTCGGCTTCGGTTTGGCTTCGGGACGCTCAGCTTTGTTTTGCCTTTGCCGGCAATGCCGGTTCGGTTCCGCCGCGCCACAGTGGAGTGGAGGAGTGAGAGTGTTGTGTTGTGCTGTGCCCGTCGTCCGTCCCGTCCGCGCCGCGCCGCCGCCGTCGCTTGGATTACAAATTGCTGATTGTGATACGCTTTATCTCTGGGCAGGAATGCAGCCCGCAGTGCAGTGAGTGAGCCAGACGTGTGCCCAGTGTGATTCGGTGCAAATGCAAGCCCCAATGGAGTGAAGTGTGTGTGCCTCAAGACGATCGGATACACCTGGCCGTGCGGTCCGCCGTGCGTAGCGCCGCCCCGTGCTGCTGCCGCTTGTTGGTTATGGCGTTCGAGTCGGAGGCTCGCGCGGTGCTGGCCACGGTGCGGTGATGGTCCGCGCCGACCTCTAGGATGCAAGCAGCGAGGATTTGCACCTTGCTGCTTGCTGCCGTCGCCTGTGCTCATGGTGAGTACACTGCTGGGGCGCCGAGGCGGCGCACTGACCCCCTCGATTTGGACCTGGACACAGGTCCCCCCCCCCAAATCCACTTGTTACTACTAATTACATCTCTTGTGGTTTATTTTGTTTTCTGTCGTTGCTCCTGGTTTGGACTGCTCTTACTGTAACGAAAACTTTCTGGAATGATTTACGTAATTTTACACCTAAAGCGATCATTACACCTGTTAGATAACTCTGAATAAATAATTCGAAACTTAATTTCTTTGGTCTGATGTGAGTTAGTGGAAAATCTGCCTACTCTTTGTAGTGATGACAATACCATTAGTTTTAAATGTGAGATAAGCTGCACTTTCCAATATTATTGTTATCTTTGGAGTGTTTCTCGTTCAGGCGCTTGGATTTAATGGCTGCTCGTGCCTTTAGTATCAGTGCTTTTGCTGCGAACTAGGTTGTTTTGCGACGCAGCCTGCTGTCAAGGACTTGTTGTTCATCACGGCTTAATGAGGCATTAGGGGTATAATTATTTCAATGATTTCACTCTTCACATTGGCGTTACTGTCGTCTTTATTTTTGAGAACCAAATTTGGCTGCTCCATAGATAGCTGCTATGCGCCAGGTTCGCTGCTGGTCTCAAACAGTAACAGGCCCTCAAATTATTGTGAAGTGAATGTGTGACCTAAACGTGACCTCTCATTTTAGTCTCCAACGAGCGCTGTTCCATAATTCTTGCTTATTAGGCCTTGTGACGGGGTCATGCGGAGGGCTTGTCCTCAAAGTAGACACTCTGGAAACGGTGTGGGCGTGCATGCATGTCACTTAGCCCCCCCCACCCCTCTGGCTACCCCTTGGAGAGAGCCCGGCGGGGCTGAGGGGCTCTTGTGGCCCGAGCAGAGGAGAGGTGGTGAGATGGCTGGTTGGAGCCTGGAGCCTCGCTGGAGAATCTGGAGAGGCAAGCCAGACGATCGAAAACTCTTCATTGGCGGCTGGGCAGGCCGGGCCCCGGGTTCAACTCCCGGTGCCGGACGTGTGTTCGTTGCATTTGAAAAGCGTTTCCTGATTTAGCGGTGGCCCCTGCAGACTGATTCGGAAGGATCGTTTCGTCGCTCTGTCTGTCTCTGTCGCACTCATGAGGCGCTCCGCAGGGCCCGCGGGGGTGCGAGAGAGACAGAGCGACACTCCGGAATGGCTCGGCTGGGGGGGCTTGGGGCCCCGGAGTGTAGGTGTGGACGAGTGTGGAGTCTCCTTCGTGGAAACGCACGCCCTCGCCGTGCTCCGTGCCGGCGGGAGGTCGACCCGGGGCTGGAGGTCGCCTCCAGGTTGTCGCAGTGCCCGTCCCGCTGTCCCTGAGGTCCCCCGTCCCCCAGGGCGCACAGTGGGCCAGAGGACCCGAGGCGGCCAAAACTCTAGACGCGTTTTGAGCTCCAGAGGCGCTGAACAGGACTCGAACCGAACGTGTGACCCCACCAATGGATTGCTCTCCGAACGAGGAATCCATTGGTGGGGTCACACGTTCGGTTCGAGTCCTGTTCAGCGACTGCACTGAAAAAAAAGTCTAGTAACGATAACCAGAATTCTGGCACCAAATACCAGACTGTCTGATAGAATATAACTCAACTAGAATTCTGGTAAAAAATACTAAACTGTCTACTTAGCCTCAGTCTGGTAAACCGTACCAGATTTATAGTCACCCTTACAATGCCGCCGGGTCCCCTTCTGGTAGTTTTTACCAAACATCCTGGTTAGTTCATGTGCTTGCAAAACTGAAGGAAGAAATCCAAAATTTAAAAAAAAAATATTTTTGTAGCATTGAAACCTGATGTAATGACGACTTCCTTCACGAATCACCTGTAAATCAATTTTCCCCTCCTTCTCTCCTCCGGATTCGAACCGGGATCTCACACTTGTGAGCTGAGCACGTTACCACTGTGCCACCACGTCGCCTGTGGGTCGAAGGGATCCGCACCTGGCGACTCTCTTCGTGTCTGGCTCAGGGAAATACTCCCAGTGTTTCTTCCGGATTTAAGACTCCGAAAATAACGAAACCGGTTGCAGTTAACTTTTTGACACGCTAACATTTCAATTGAACCAAATGTTTCGAAGTTTTACGTATGGCGCCAATTACTGAACAGTCTAGTAAAATTTACTAGGATTATTAACCAGACACCTGGTAAATGTCACAACACCCGATCTGGTTACTTCAACTGATCATCTGGTAAGGGTTACTAGGATTCTCGTATGCGTAACTAATACTCGTTTAACTAGGATTGGTCTGGTACTTATAACCAGACTTTTTTTTCAGTGATGTGGAGCTCAAAACGCGTCTAGAGTTCCACCGGCCTTCTGGCCCACTGTGGGGCGCCCTGCCCCGACTCCAGCAGGCTGGTCTGTCTCTATCGCACCCCCAAGGGACTCCTTGTGAGTGCGAGAGAGAGACCTTCCACTGGGAATGAGCTTCCAGCCTGGACTCCAGGCCGGATGGCAGGAAGGCTGGCTGGCTGGCTGGCAGGCGTTCTGCAAGGCTTGTTTGGGACGGACCCCCGCTGTCACCCGATCGGCCAGGGGCCCTGCAGTCCCCGCAGACCTCGCAGGGGGCGTCCGACAGCGACGTCGCGCAGTCCACACACACCGCTCGACGTGCCCCCAGCAGACCGATTCCGAGAGTCGTTTCCGTCGCTCTGTCTCTCTCGCTCTCATGTGGCGTACCGTATGGGTGCGAGGGACGCATACGACTGTGGTGCCGTCACGAGTCCGATGTGAGGTCCGTTCGAGGACTGGAGGGCTCAAAGCTGACTACAGTACACCACGTATGTCAGCCCGAACAGGTCTCCTGGTTTGCCGCTGCCCAGCAATCCTGGAGGATCCGTTTCGCCGCTCTGTCTCTGTCGCACTCTACGGCTGTTCAGGATTACATACAAAGGCAGTTGACAGTTGACGCAGTAGAGTCCCCCCCCCAAAAAAAAATCCAATTTTTATGGCGTGTGACGTTTTGATAGAAAACGGAGTTCCGTTGACACGATGGCCGATTTTTCAGACAGTGTACTTGCACACCGCCGTTTTGCACAGAAAAAAAAGAACTGTCAAATGACGAAATAGGAGCCCGATTTTCCGTTTTGCCGTCGCGTTTTTCTTTTCTTTTTTTAAATTTTGCGGTGTAGTGTCGAGCCAGGCAGGACAAAGGGAGGGGAGTAATTAAAGGGGCTCGTTTTATTCAGGCTGCACTACTTTGATCTGCTGCCTGCAACCCCCTCTCCCTTTCCTTCCCCCTCCCCCCTCCGTCCCTCCCCCTCCCCGGTCGGCGTGTCACAGGGAATATGAAATAACGTGGCCGACATGCGACGCTCGACCTCGTTTGTTTGCTCACGCAGTTTTGTTTTCTTTGAAAGATTTGAAAGAAAACTGTGCATGCACACACACTGTGCACACGTGTTGCCAAATAAAAAGTGCGCCCGACTATGGCATTTTGGCCGAGGCCGAGGGGGTGTCTGTTTTGGACACATTCGATCTTAAAATGTTACTCACTCCGAGCACAGGGTGAACAAACAACCCCTCGAGTAGCCACTTTCGTTCGAATTTGTTCGTGCAAGTTGTCCAATGTGTGGGTCTTTCGCGTCCCCTTCGCTGGAAGGCAATTGATAATTTTTTTCTGTTATGGATAACTTCCCCCTCATTGTGTTGAGGGGCGTTGCAAAGTTGCGTGCGACGGGTGCTGAGGCGTGGCGGTGCACCATGGGTCGAGCCATGGGTGCACCCCGGAGAGAAAGGGGTGCGGAAAATGGCTTTTTGTTTCTTCCGAGGCGGTGCTGCTTTGGCGTTTCTCTTCCTCTCTCCCTCTTGCTCCCTCCCTCTTGCTCTCTCCCTCTTGCTCTGTTCCTCTTGCTCTCTCCCTCTTGCTCTCTCCCTCTTGCTCTCTCCCTCTTGCTCCCTCCCTCTTGCTCTCTCCCTCTTGCTCTCTCCCTCTTGCTCTCTCCCTCTTGCTCTCTCCCTCTTGCTCTCTCCCTCTTGCTCTCTCCCTCTTGCTCTCTCCCTCTTGCTCTCCCTTGCTCTCTCTCTCTTGCTCTCCTCGCTCTCTCTTGCTCTCTCCCTTGTGCTCTCTCTCTCTTGCTCTCTCCCTTGTGCTCTCTCTCTCTCTTGCTCTCTCCCTTGTGCTCTCTCTCTCTATCTCTCTCTCCCTCTCTGGCAGAGGCTGCAGAGGCGCAGGGGCCTCCCCTCGCGTTCCTTTCGCCGCGGCGGGGCGTGCAGAGGGGCCGGGGCAGCCGCGGCCTGCCGCCCGATCCCGAGAGGAGGGCGTTTGGTCGCCCTGTCTCTGTCGCTCTCATGGCGCCTCCCTAAGGAGAGCGAGAGAGACGGAGCGACGAAACGATCCCAGTCGAGGCCGAGGCTCCTCCTTTGATGTTAGGTTTACGTTTGGAAAGGGGAGTGGCTGGGGGAGCGGCCGGGCTGTGGGGGTGGCTGTGCTCCCGCGTCTCGTCGCTCTGTCTCTCTCGCACTCATGGCGTTCCCCGGAGGGTGCGAGAGAGACAGAGCGACGCCGTGCGGAATCGCCCGACTGACGACACCTTCCTTCCGAGTGACACCCCCTTGGCTGCCGAGCGATTCAGAAGAGCGCTTTGTCGCTCTGTCTCTCTCGCTCCCTTACGGAGAGTCCCGCGAGTGCGAGAGAGACAGAGCGACCAAACGACTCTTCTGAATCGCTCGGCTGGGCCTGCTTCGTCGCTCTGCCTCTCTCGCACCCACAGAGCGCTGCTTTGCTTTCAGGGGTGCAAAGAGGGACAGAGAGAAAATCAGCCGTGCCGCTTGCTTACATTGCATGAGCCTTGCAGACTTTGTAGAGTCTGAACAAGTCTGAAGCGATCCCGATCCCGCTGCCGATGGTGGCTGATGGTCAATACCGAATATCGGTTCTGTCGCTGTCTCTCTCGCACCCCTGCGGGTGAGTGCGACAGAGACAGAGCGACGAAAGCGTCGAGAGCACTGCACTTGCCGTGGCTGCGCGTTTTCCAGGCCGTCGCCTCGACGCGTGGTGGCTGCATGCTGACTTGTCGCTCTGTCTCTGTCGCACCGGTAGAGGCCTTCAAAAGTCAGGACGCGTTTTGAGCTCCAGAGTCGCTGAATGGGACTCGAACCGAACGTGTGACCCCACCGATGGATTGCTCTCCGAACGAGGAATCCATCGGTGGGGTCACACGTTCGGTTCGAGTCCTCTTTAGCGACTCTGGAGCTCAAAACGCGTCTGGAGTTTTGGCCGCCTGTGCGGGCGGCGTGGCGCTGGCCATGCTTGCCATGCTGGCAGCGCAGGACAACCCTAGTCGAGGCTAACAAGGCTGGCTGCCTGCCCGACTGGCCGCCTGGCTGGCTGGCTGCCTGCCTGGCGGCGTGCCTCGTTGAAGCTCTCCCTCCCTCTCTCTTCCTCCTTCCTGCAACCCGGCGCTGCCTCAACACCCGGGGCTGCGGGGGCTCGGGGAAAAGGAGGAGGGGGAGGAGGGGGCCGCTGCACCTTGTAGGTGTGCTCCACGGTGGAGCATGCTCGCTTGCATGCAGGACCCGTGCCCGCTCGAGGTACCAGGACTCCAACCGGGGGAAGTCCGCCCCGACTTGACTGAAACATTCGACTCTACGATGCACGGTGGGCCAGAAGACCGGTGAAGGCGTCCGAAACTCTAGACACGTTTTGAGCTCCAGAGTCGCTGAATGGGACTCGAGCCAAACGTGTGACCCCACCGATGGATAGCTCCACGAACGAGGAATCCATTGGTGGGGTCACACGTTCGGTTCGAGTCCTGGTTAGCGCCTTGCGGGCTCGGAACCGTCTCCACCGGTCTTCTGGCCCACTGTGCTACGTGCTGCGTTAGCACGCGTTTAGCGCCGACAGTTTTAGCCGGGCAGCTGGCGGAGCTAGAGAGAGAGAGAAGCCTGCCGCGCCACTGTTGTTTCACTGTTCACTGCTTCTGGAAGGGCGGCGCGTTGCGTTGCGCGTTCAGTCTGGTACACTGGGACAAGGCGAGGGCGGGGGCGGCGACGGCTGTGTGTTTATTTCCGTCCCCCTGCAGATTGATTCCGAACAGCGCTCTCTCTCTCTCTCTCTCTCTCTCTCTCTCTCTCTCTCTCTCTCCCCCTCTCTCTCTCTCTCTCTCTCTCTCTCTCTCTCTCTCTCTCTCTCTCTCTCTCTCCTCCCCCCTCTCTCCCCTCTCCCCCCTCTCGCACCCCTGTGCGGTACGCCCCGCGCGCGTGCGGGAGAGACAGAGAGCGCTTGGATTTGTGGGGGATGTCTGCTGCTGGACTGCTGTGCTGTTCAATGTAACGTTGCACGCGCGCGGGCCGCAGGGGGGTAAATGTTTTGATCGCGTCGTTCCAGCTCCCTCTCTCTCCCTCTGCAGTGCGATTGATTTAGAGAATTCATGCCGCCCGCAGACTGATTCCGAGAGTCGTTTTTGTCGCTCTGTCTCTCTCGCACCCATTCGGTATACGCCCCGTTTGTGCGAGAGAGACAAGGACCCTCGCGGAATCAGTCTGCCGTGGTATGGTGTGGTTTGCTGCGGTTGGGGCGGACCGTATCGCTCTGTTTCTCTCCCACTCGCAGGGCGTCCACGACCCCCTTCGAAATCGAAAAGGATGGGAGTGAGGGGCGTCTCGAACTGAAGTTGCACACTGTAGTAATCCGGGCCGCGGGGCCGCGCGCCACGGTTTTGTAGATCGGCGCTATTTTTGCTTTCCGCATCCGCAGGGAGCGGGGCAGTGACGCCAATCGTGCCGATCTTGATGGCATGCCGGGCATGCCGGCCGGGGCTGGAGAGTGAGCAGGCTCACGCTCGGCTCACGCACAGTGGGCCAGAAGACCGGTGGAGGCGTTCAAAATCCCGGACGCGTTTTGAGCTCCAGAGTCGCTAAATGGGACTCGAACCGAACGTGTGACCCCACCAAAGGATTCCTCCCGGGAAAGGGGGTACACTTTGGGTTGAGCCCCTTTACGACTCTCCCTAAACGGGGGTTTAATTTTTCGCCTGCGCCTCTTTCCCCCTGAAAATTTCCTTTTTCGTCTTTTCCCAAAGTTCCCGTTTGGCGTAAAACCCAATTTTGGGTTTTCGGGTAAACGCAAAGTGTTTACCCCCTGGGTTCCCCGCGGGGGCCCTTGGGGTCCCGGGCGCTGTCCGGGAGTCTGCGAGCCCGTCGGTCTGTCTCTCTCGCACCCATGCAGGACGGAGGCGCCGTGAGTGCGGGGGGGGGGGAGGGAGAGAGAGTGGGGTGTTTTAATTTGGGAGGGGGGGGTGGGCTGGGGGGCCGAAAACCCGGGGGAGGTGGCCAAAACTATAGACGATGTTTGAGCTTCTGAGTCGCTATGGGACTCGAACCGAACGTGTGACCCCACCAATGGATGCCTCGTTCGAAGAGCAATCCATTGGTGGGGTCACACGTTCGGTTCGAGCCCCGTTTAGCGACTCTGGAGCTCAAAACGCGTCTGGAGTTTCGGCCGCGTCCTCAGTCATCTGGCCCACTGTGCGCCTACCTGGCCGCCAAGGCCGCGGGCCCGATAACAGGTGCTTCACAAACCACGTAACAGGACTCCCTCTGTCTCTGTTGCACCCGTAGGAGGGCTCTCCATGAGGGTGCGAGGGAGACGGCCAAACCGCTCTTCTGGTTCGCCCGGCCGCCTCGTCGCTTGGGCACGGCCCCCGAGGGTTGTTTGACTAGATCACATGATAAGGGTCGACATTATTAATTGCCGCAGCCCGTCCTGTTGAGGTGAAGAGAGGAGGCAGGAGGCTGCCCCTGCACAGTGGTCCAGAAAACCGGCGGAGGCGGTCAAAATCCCGGACGCGTTTTGAGCTTCAGAGTCGCTGAATGGGACTCGAACCGAGCGTGTGACCCCACCAATTGATTCCTCGTTCGGAGAGCAACCCATTGGTGGGATCACACGTTCGGTTCGAGTCCCCCTTAGCGACTCCAGAGCTCAAAATTCGTCTAGAATTTTGGCCGCCTCCCCCGCTTTTCTGGCCCACTGTGCGGCGTCTGTGTGGACACTGTGCGCTGGAGTCTCTCCCAGTGGAGTACCTACGTTTATGTCCAGACGGCCCGGGCTTCTTGTTGTCCAGTGCCCAGTCCATTTGAATACGGCGTGCGGGACGGGGACGGTTTGACCCCACCACTCCGCCCTCCGCCTCCTCCCCTCCCCTCCCCTCCCCGGAGCACCGATGGCAAGGGGCACATGGTCAGAGCCCACCTTAGCGCTGCGAGAGCCCAGTCGGTCCTCGCATGCTCTTGGGATGCCGCCACCCCCGCTCTTCCCTCTCCCCTCCCCTCCCCGCTCTGTGTGGCACTGGGGGCGCTGGCCCCTCTCCAGGCTGGAGCTCAGCAGCCGTACTGTCCAGACGGCCCGTTTCGTCGCTCTGTCTCTTTCGCACTCACGGAGGCCCGTCGAATGCGAGAGAGACGAGCGACGAAAACGGTCGGATCTGACGGCCTGGGCCAGCCTGCCGTCTGTTCCACCCCTTTCGTCGCTCTGTCTCCCTCGCACTCATGGGGCGGTCCGAGTGCGAGAGAGAGAGCGCAAGCGGCGGAACAGACCGCCGAGGCCCCCGCACCCTGTGCGGCGCTGGCGGAGGTAAGCCAGTCCATGCGCACTGATTTCGAGCGCCCCCCTCGAGACTGTCCCCCTCGCACCCCGCCCCGCCTCCGCGGTGCGGCGAAGGCTGGCTGGCCCCATCCACTAGGGCTGTCGATGCTCAGCGAGGCCCTGCAGGCCGTGCAGCAGACTGGTTCCGAGAGTCGTTTTCGTCGCTCTGTCTCTCTTGCACTCATGGGGCGGTCCGTAGGGGTGCGAGAGAGACAGAGCGACGAAGCAGTGTTCGGAATCAGACGGCCGGGCTCCGGAGGCCCCCGCACCCCTCGGCGGGGCGTCTGCAGCTTGGAGGTAGAATTTGCCTACCTCCACTGATTCCGAGCGCCCCGTCGAGACTGTCTCCCTCGCACCCACACGCGACGCCGCGACGCTCCGCGAGTGCGAGAGAGAAAGAGGCTGCTGGAGAAATGCATCGCCTGGAGATGCAACCCGGCCGTTCGCGTGGGAGTGACACACAGTGCAGTGCGGGGCAGTGCAGGTGCACTTTTTCATTCGGACGCCGACGTGGCTTGTTGCATCGCGTCGCTGGATGCCCGCTGAAAAATGGTGCCGGATTTCCTGGCGGTGTCTTTGGTCGGCGGTCCGTTTCCGTCAACGACGCTGGGTGGGTGTTTGCGCGAAAGCGCGAACCGCGAGGCGTGGGCCGGCCGGGCCGCGCACAGTGGATTTGCCAGAACGGTGGAGGCGGTCAAAAGCCCGGACGCGTTTTGAGCTCCAGAGTCGCCAAACAGGACTCGAACCGAACGTGTGACCCCATCAATGAATTGCTCTCCGAGCAAGGAATCCATTGGTGGGGTCACACGTTCGGTTCGAGTCCTGGTTAGCGACTCTGGAGCTCAAAACGCGTCCAGAGTTTTGTCCGCCTGCGCCGGTCTGCTGGCAAATCCACTGTGCGCTGTGCGGAAATCGCTCTGCGCTGCGGCGGTGCTGCCGGTGCTGCCGGTGCCATACGTCCCGAGGGTCTCGAGGGTCCCGAGCGGGATGCTGGACCTGGAATGCACCGCACCGCGAGAGAGCGGAGCGCGGAGCGAGAGGAACGAGGAGTTGAAATATTTGAGCTTTTGACAGCCCAATTACGCCCCACCTTCTGTTCCGCCGCCGCCGCCTCCTCCGGCCGAAGCGAGCCGAACCGAGGAAGTTAGATTTACGCCGGTAATCGTCCGGCCGGCCAGCAAAGCAGCTACAGCGGCGCTGCGGCGGCGGCGGCCGGGCGGTAGTAGCACCTTGTTAGCAGGGAGGGGGAGGGGGAGAGGGCTGCCCCTCGCCCCCTGCCCCAGCCCCTCCACTGTCCGAGGCGTCCGAGCCATCCGCGTCGATGCCTTTGTTGTAAAACACATTCCTCCTCCTTCCTTTCTCGTTGATTCGCGTCACGCCACGCCACGCCACGCTCCTCGACCGGTCGGCGAGGCGTGGCACGGCACGGCACGGCACGGGCTGCCGTGTAATCGAACACTTGACTAGCAGCCAACAAGGGATGCTGCAACTATTGACACAAGTTTTATACACTTCACAATTTCTCCCTTCCCCCTCCCCCTCCCCCTGGCGTCCTGCAGCGTTTTTCTTTCTTTTCATTTTTTGGTAGTTTTTAGGTCAAGCGTATCAAAGCTTGAGCAATTATTTATATTGACAGAATTCGCATTTTCATAGTTATTCTATAATTTTATTGAAAAGATAATAAACAATTTTTTACTGGCCCCTTCTGTTATCCTCGATAAAATTAATTTGCATGTACTTGACAAGGATATTATTTAATATGAATCAAATTTGTTTTGTTTCAGGGTACCCAAACTTACTCTTCACAACCACCAAAGATGTTAGAGTGGCGAATGTCTCTGCCGGCAAATCCAATTCCAAGGTCACGACCATCGTCAAGGTAAGACTATTCTAAATAATTTTTGTTACTTTTAGAGCTCGTTCTAGTGTAGAAATAACTTTTTCTGTTTGTGCTGTTTTTCAGGAGCTGCAAGAGGGTGCTGCAGTCGACTACCACTTTGCGAAGGGCTTGGTGTGCTGGACGGATCATGGACTGGAGACGATAATCTGCGTCAACTACAATGGCACTTCTACCACTGGTTCCAACAAGGTTTGGCATGGCATACCTTAATCACACTGAAATAATTTGTTTTGATTGAGACACACTCATTAAGTAAAATTTGTTTCAGGTTGGAGTTGTTACAACTGGCCTTCTGTCTCCTGATGGATTAGCTGTTGATTGGGTAACTCACAAATTATACTGGACTGATGGCGAAACCAACCGAATCGAGGTGGCTTCTCTCAATGGAGAGCACAGAAAAGTGCTCTTCTGGGAGGATCTTGACCAGCCGAGAGCGATTGCCCTGGCGCCCCAGGACAGGTAAATTTAAGACGATAATTTTTTTATTTCCTGTATTGGATGATTACCAAGTCTTACGTGTGATTTTTGTTTTTTTACAGTCTCATGTTCTGGACGGATTGGGGTGAAGTGCCAAAGATTGAAAGGGCTGGTATGAATGGTGACCACTCTACAAGAACTGTGATTGTGAAGGATGGCATTTTTTGGCCCAATGGACTTACAGTTGAATTTTCCACTCGTACTCTTTATTGGCTGGATGGAAGGCTTAAATTTATTGAATCAATGGACTTTTCTGGTCAAAATAGAAAAAAGATTTTAAATAAAAACATTCTTTATCCATTTGCTTTATCACTATTTCAAAACAAGCTGTATTGGACCGATTGGAAAACCTGGTGTGTATTCTTTGCACTGAGCTGTATTATAAAATTGTGTTGAGTTGTTTGTTTTTCTGTTTTGACTCCTTCTGTTCCTTTCTGTTACAGGTCTATTCATTCTTTTCCATATGACAAAGCTGGACTTACGGGCGCTGGTGCAGGCCCTCGTGAAATGATTCATTGTGAAAATGTTCCCATGGATATAAAAGTTTGGGACGCAGCAAGGCAGCCTCCTGTAGCAACCCCCTGTGATAATAACAACGCAGGATGCTCACACCTGTGTCTTCTTTCTCCCTCTTCCCCTGGCTTCTCTTGTGCATGCCCCACTGGCATTCGATTGATCAACAACTACACATGTGCTGATGGTGAGTGATGAAAAATATTATGTTTGTACTATTTTCAGTTTCATAAGATTATTTATTCCTCTAACTGATGTACTGTTGCGATTGCAGGTATTCAAGAATTTCTGCTTCTGGTGCAGCGAGTGGACATTGCTCGCATTTCTCTTGATACTCCAGACTACACCAGCTTCACTCTGCCTCTCAAGGGCCTCAAGCATGCCATTGCCATTGATTTTGATCCTGTGGACAAATTTTTGTATTGGACCGATGATGAAGCAAGAGGCATAAGAAGGGCAAGACTGGATGGCTCAGGCCAGGAAGATGTCGTGGTGTCAGAAATTGAGCATCCAGATGGTGTAGCGATAGATGTTGTTGCAAGAAATCTTTACTGGACTGATACAGGGACGGATCGTATTGAAGTTTCAAGGTTGGATGGATCCTTTCGGAGAGTTCTTATAAACAAAGATTTGGTAGAACCACGAGCAATTGTTGTTGCTCCAGAAAGGGGATTGATGTTTTGGTCTGACTGGTATGAGAAGAGTCCCAAAATTGAAAGAGCTGCTTTAGATGGCACTCAGCGCAAAGTGATTGTAACAGAAAGACTTGGTTGGCCGAATGGACTTGCTCTTGATCTGGAAAAGTCCTTACTCTATTGGTGTGATGCTAAAACTGACAAAATAGAGGTAATTTTCCTATTAATTTTTTTTGTAATACTTTCTTTAGACCCTTTTGCTTGATATATATTCATTCTTTCAATTAATTTGTCTACAGGTTGTTGATTTTGATGGTGGTAATCGAACTGAGGTGGTCAGTGACAAACTTCCTCACGCATTTGGCCTCAGTCTGCTTGGTCCTCACCTCTACTGGACGGATTGGCAGCGGCGTAGCATTGACCGGGTGAACCGTTTCAGTAAACTGAGTGGAGGTGGAAGGCAAACTATTGCTGATCAAATGCCAAATGTGATGGGTTTGAAAGCTGTCCGGATGGGAGATCCAATACCCGTAAATAACTGCAGTCATAACAATGGTGGATGCAGCCAGCTGTGCCTCAACCGTCCCAATAATGATTTTATTTGCACCTGCCAAGTTGGTTAGTAGAGTCCATTCTTACGGTTTTTAAATGTTTTCATTTTCAGTTTGAGTCTTTTACTGCCTTTATTTTTTTTTCTCATCTGGTTGGATCAGCAGGACTTAAAAATTTGTATTTTGTTTTCAGGACATGAACTTGCCTCGGATGGAAGAACTTGTGTGGTCCCAGAAGCTTTTATATTGTTTGCACGAAAGGAAAATATAGGCCAAATCAGTATTCAGAACGCCAACAGCAGCTCCCTCATTCCAATCAGTGGCATCAAAGATGTCAGGTGAGAGAGAAAAAATGAAGCTGAAATGGCCTGCAACTCAACTTTTCTCAAACCTCAAATTCTAATTTATTTCTTGTTTGCACAGTGCTCTTGATTACAACTTCAAAGACAGCTTGATGTATTGGACAGATGTGAAACTGAAGTCAATTTCCCGTGCCTATTTGAATGGATCTGTGTTAGAACATATCATAGAATTTGGTCTTGATTCTCCTGAAGGTATATAAATTTCTGGATGAAATAAGTTGGAGACCATTTTAAAATTATCTGTATTTATGTGTTTCATTTTCCTAAACTTTCAGGTATGGTTGTTGATTGGGTGGCAGACAATCTGTACTGGGCTGACACAGGTAGTAAGAGGATAGAAGTTGCCCGTCTAAATGGAAGCTCTCGCAAAGTTTTAATCTGGCAAGGCATTGAAGAACCTCGCAGTCTTGCTGTGTACCCAAAAGAAGGGTAGGCAAATTGCTTAATAATTCAAAACTAAACTATTCAGTGTGTGGTAGGTTTGTAAGTAATAATTTGATTGGTTGCAGATACATTTATTGGACTGAGTGGGGAGGTGCAGGATCTTTAGAGAGAGCTGCTCTTGACGGCTCATTGCGCGCGACCCTGATTACTCGTCTGGGCCGTGCCAGTGGGTTGACAATTGATCTCACAGGCCATCGCATTTACTGGACCGAGTTGCATGGAGCGCAGGCTGCAATTGAAAGCTCTGACATGGATGGGAAAAATAGGATGCTTGTTGTTAGGGACACTGGCAGACCTTATGCTATAACACAGTATCAGGTACTTTACTAAAACAGAATTCATTTTAATCTTGTGTTTCATTTTTGGTTCTTGTCTTGTTTGGAGTTTTTCCTGCTATCATTAAATATTTCTCTTTCATCTACTCCAGGACTTCATATACTGGACTGACTGGAGTTCAGGTGTGATAGAAAGAGCTGACAAGGCAACTGGTCTCAATCGTACAACTATTTACCAGCACTTAGACCATGTCACAGATATGGTGGTTTTTCATCGTTCGCATCAACCTGGGTGGAATGCATGTGCCATCAATAATGGCAACTGCACCCACCTCTGCCTCGCCTTGCCTGCATCTGACTCCGCACCAGACTCAGATACTGTTCCCCCAGAGTCAGTGACAGGGCATTATACTCTCACTCACCGCTGTGGATGCCCAACACACTACACTCTAGCATTTGATGGAACTACATGTCTCGGTATGTGAAATATTAATTCTGTTATCCTCAAAATCATTTAATAACATTAAATTTTTAATCATTTTTTTTTGTTTTTGTTTCCAGCTCCGGAATCTTTTTTGTTGGTGGGTCAGAAATATGCTTTGACACGCCTGATGCCATTTGGAGAAGATTGCCCGGATGTGATTCTACCTATTCAAGGATTGAAGTGGGTTAAAGCAGTTGAATTTGACCCTTTGACTCAGTTTGTTTATTGGGTAAGTTCTTTTACCTGTTGACATTTTATTTTATTTTAAAAAAAATTTTAATTTGATCTACTCTTTGATTCAAATTTAATGAAACATTGTGTGCTTTCCAGATTGACAGCCGCCAAAATGTAATTAGAAGGTCTCGAGACAACGGCTCTGCTGCAACTACTGTCGCTGGTGGGCGCACCGGAGGCACACCCCTACATCCTACTGACCTCGCTTTGGACCCTATTTCTCGACTCCTGTTTTGGACGTGTGCCGACACTAATGCAATCAATGTCACTCGGCTGGACAATTCCTCTACTCAGCCACTGGGAGCTGTAGTACGTGGAGAGGACTTGAAACCTCGGCTTCTGGCTATTCATCCCATCAGAGGGTATGTGTTTCATTGCCGGAGATCAACAACATGAAATTTTTGTTTGTTATCTTTGCCTTGAATTAAACTAATGTCGGCATTTCTGTTGCAGCTTATTGTTTTGGTCTGATGTTGATTCCTCCAATCTTGATGGCTCATCAGCTCGCATCATGACAGCACGATTCAATGGACAACAGCTAGCAGTTGTTGCGGATAATTTAAAGGGGCTGACCGCCATTGCTGTTGACCAGGGGGAAAAGGGAGATAGAATATATTGGTCTCAGTACAGAAAAATTGAAACCTCTGCTCTTGATGGGAGTGACAGGTATGTTCTCTTTCTTTAATTTTAGAGTAGAAAATGTTCTTGCTGTTTTCTATAATTTTAACAATCTGTTTTTGTGACTATTTTGCAGGAAAACTCTAATTGATGGCTTGAATGAGGTATCCCATTTGACGGTTCATGGTGACTATCTCTACTTTGCTGATGCCGAACATCAAACTTTGACTCGAGTGAACAAACTTACTGGACACAATGCCAGCCCCGTTCTAGCACCTAAATTTCCACACCTTTCTGACCTTTTATCTGTCTCCATGCCTTCCCCTGAGGTAAACTATTTATCTATAATTTTTTCTTGCAATGTTTGTTTGAATTCTTCAATAATCTTGTTTTCTGAAATGTTCTGTCCAGCTTATATCTGTTCATCCTTGCGGTTCCGCCAAAGGCCATGGTGGCTGCTCTCATCTGTGCATGCCGAGTGAGAATGGGCACGTCTGTGGATGTCCTATTGGTATGGTACTGGATGAAGACCGGAGGACTTGTGTAGCCTGCGGCCCAAACCACTTCACCTGTGCCTCCGGGCAGAAGGATTGTCTTCGAGCATCTTGGCGGTGTGATGGCCAACATGACTGTCCAGATGGGTCGGACGAAATTAACTGTCCTGAGTGTGGGCCAGAATTTGACACATGCCGAAGTGGCTCTCCTCGTTGTATAGGTATGCTATGTCTAGATTTTATTAAAGTTTCAGTACTGTGAAAAATAATGTTTCCTCATAAATACTTATGCGTTTTGTATTATATTTCAGAAAAAGAACGCTCTTGTAATGGAATCAAAGATTGCATGGACGGAAGCGATGAACTCACCTGTCTCGACACAAACAGCATACTGGATGTCAATGAGCTGGACACGCAGACCAGTGGGATTGCCAGTGTGGCAGCCGACAACAACAACTACCTGACATTGGTCTACTGCTTTGTGGCATTGTTGATCTTCTTTGTCTCTGCGTTTGGCCTGATTGGGTGAGTACACATGACACCCTATGTGCTGCACAGTGGGCCAGACGACCCTTGGAGGTGGTCATAATATCGGACGTGTTTTGAGCTCCAGAGTCGCTAATTGGGACTCGAACTGAACGTGTGACCCCACCAATGGATTCCTCGTTCGGAGAGCAATCCATTGGTGGGTCACACGTTCGCTTCGAGTCGCACTTAGCGACTCTGGAGCTCAAAACACGTCCAGAGTTTTGGCCGCCTCCACCAGTCTTCTGGCCCACAGTGCGCTGGCGCGGATGCAGTAAGGGGCAAGAGGACACTTGGCTCCCCTTGGGCCCCAGGAAGTCGCTCGAAAGGCAGGCAAGAAGCCACTTTTTGTTCCTGGTCAAGCGAAAAGTGCTGCTTAGCCCCTCCCATCCCCCCGTCTGGACCCGCCGCTACCAGTGTGGTGGTGATTTGCAAGTTGTTGACGCTGGCTTTGTTTTGTTGTTGGTTTCAGGGCGAGGAAGTGCAGGAAGTCGGTGTCTCACGGCGAGGACGTGCTGGACCGCACCGACCCCGCGCACGATCCGCTCTCCCCGATGAACGGCGCCATGTCCGCGGGGCGCGGCGTCGCCAGCGGCCGGGCGGCCAACGGGGCGCGCTCGCTGTCCGGCCACGGCCACGGCCTTGGGGGCCACGGCCAAGGGGGCCACGGCCTGCGCGCCGACGCCGTGGTCCGCATGTCCGCCATGAACAGCGGCTCCACCAGCGGGTCGCCGTCGTACCACCGCAGCCACATCACGGGGGCCTCCAGCTCCTCCGCGTCGGGTAAGTCGCCGCTGCACAGTGGGCCAGAAGACCGGTGGAGGCGGCCCGAACTCTAGACGCGTTTTGAGCTCCAGAGTCGCTAAACGGGACCCGAACCGAACGTGTGACCCCACCAATGGATTGCTCTCCGAACGAGGAGTCTATTGGTGAGGTCACACGTTCTGTTCGAGTCCTGTTTAGCGACTCTGGAGCTCAAAACGCGTCTAGAGTTTTGGCCGCCTGCGCGGTGAAGTGGTCAAGGTGCCGTCGCCGTGCTGGTAGTGCCCCTGCCCCTGGTGCTGACGAACACCGTGCCGTTGCAGGTGGCGCCAACCACGCCGCGCTGCTGTCGTCGTCCTCGCTGCTGTGCTACCCCCGGGAGACGCTGAACCCGCCGCCCAGCCCGGCCACCACGTCGGACTCGACGCGGCGCGCGGAGTCTCGCCTGTACCGGCCCTACCGCCACTACCGGGCCATGAACCAGCCGCCGCCGCCCACGCCCTGCTCCACGGACGTGTGCGACGAGTCGGACTACCGCTACGACAGCGACCCCTTCCCGCCGCCGCCCACGCCGGCGCCGTCCTGCCCGCCGTCGCCGTCGTCGCGGTCCTCGACGTACTTCAGCCCGCTGCCGCCGCCGCCCTCGCCCAGCGGACGGGGGGATCGCGACCGCGACCGCGGCGGCTGCGACTGCTGACAATCCGAACGCCCAACACCACGCGGCAGGCCCTCGGCCACCGAGTCGGAGCACTCGTGCGCCAAGGCCGTGCACCGCCGTCGGTACTGACACCAAGCCTCCGCCTTCGCCTTCAGCAGTCTGCTTTCAATCAAAGGCAGCCGCGGGGAAAGCTGGTCTCAGTGGGTTTCCGCATGGAACTTTGTTACTGCCGAGCGATTCTGAAGATCGGTTTGTCGCTCTGTCTCTCTTGCACCCTTAGGGAGAGCCCCATGTGTGCGACGGAGGCGGAGAGGTGAAACGACTCACAGTGGGCCGGAAGAGCGGTAGAGGCGGCCAAAACTCTGGACGCGTTTTGGGCTCCAGAGTCGCTAAATGGGACGCGAACCGGACGTGTGACCCCACCAATGGATTCCTTGTCCAGAGAGCAATCCATTGGTGGGGTCACACCGCCTCCATCGCTCTTCTGGCCCACTGTGCGACTCTTCCGAGTCACTCGGCTGCCCGTTTGAAATCCCTGGACCATTGAAGGTGAATGGTTTGATGTCACAGAGCTGATTTGGGAAGCAAGCTTCTCCCATCAGCTTTGTATCCGATTGAATTTGTCGAATTTTGCGGGTGTTGTGGCGGTTATAGTTAATTTTTGATTCAGTCATGTAGTCATTTTAACTTAATTTATGTACTGATGTAAATATTCATGAAGTGTACATTGTTGTTTAAGTTTGTGTAGATAGATACGAATTATGTATTTGTATTATTATTGTACAAAGTGTAACTCGCCTGCTGTTGCCACTTGCTGATGCTGGCTGGCCTTAAAAATTTGGGGGCACACTCACTTTTGCTTATTGTGATGAAATGCGTGGGCGTGGACCCTGACCTCTTAAACTGCCCTTTTGATATGGACTTGACTCCCTTTTTACTGTATATAGCGGCATCTGCACTAAATGAAACTAGAAATTGAACTCAACCTCTGCACTTTTGTGCTATCAACTCATTTGCCATTCAGTTTGGTTACTTTGTAGAGTAATGTGTTACTGTGATGTATTTCTCCATATAAACTTTATCGTAAAGCTTTAACTGTTAATTAACCCTGTATTTTGAATGCCAGTATTTTTTTTTCATGTTAAGGGTTGTCTATGAATACTCAGCACACTAATTAATACGTTGTATTAACGGTGATGTTATTTTTCTATGCATAGCTTGCATCCACTGGAAGTGGAAGAGAGGTTTCAGAAACTCAGTTTTTTCTCATGCATTTATTGTCCCTAGAAGATTGAGATTTTGAAATGGAATCATTTTTAGTTAGTATGAATGTTTATGAATTTGTTGTTAACTCTTCAATAACATTTTTATCACATTTCTATGTGTGTTGACTAATGTGTTTTGACACATCAGATAATTTTGCGTATCATGCTGTTGACCATTGTTTTTGAAAGGACAGAACAATTCATAGATAGTGAACGAACACAGATAGTGTTGGCATTCAACAATGCTTGCATTTATTGTGAATGTATCTCTATAATCTATTGTTATCTTGCAAAATTCATGTTAGCAATAAAAAAGAGGTGGTAAACCTTTTATGTTGAATTTGGTTCATCACTGTAGAACTGTGCCGGTCACAGACATCTATTGTTAAGTTTCCTAAATTTACCATTTGATCAAGGTTGTTGTTAATTTTCGTTTTTATATCGGTGTTTGTGAGCAGCCTTAATGCATATTCTTCCCTTGAACTGATATTATAAATCTTTTACTTGCGTCACTTTAGGAGTGAGCTCCCATCAAATATTTTGTATGAGTGTTGTGCTGCAACTCTTGTGTTTTCCAGCCACTAGGCATCAAACATTAAAAAAAAAAGAACAGCCAATCACATTACATCAAAATCAAAATTTATTTTAAATACCATGGTTAAGTCAATTGTACATACATACATGTCACAATTTTCTGTGCTTTAATTTTAATGGACTAGTCGATGGGCTACAATTTAATGTACAATTTTAACATTAGCAAAGGAGAAGTTTATAGACTGAATGACCTGCAATACAATTGTGTTGAGTATTCTCTTTAACTTGGTACTACCATGTAACATGACTGTATTTTATTAGCTTATTTTTGTAGCACCTCATTCAGGTGTTGGACGTCATAACTGTGAACATCAAAAGTGATAGTAGTTAAAATTTGAAAATTGTTGATGATTCAATAGTGTAATTTAAAACTTTGTAAATTCTGTATTTTATGCATCGAATTTTTTATTCCATTAATAAAATTATATTGATTTTGATATTTGCTTGATTTTCATTGTCCCTTCATCAAGCAATGAATTCCTCAGAACATAAAAAAAGCAATTATTTACAGTGATGCTCTCTGATGGAAATCTTCAGGATTTGAAACTAAAGGAGGAAGGGAATGAAATTTATGGAAGACCCATAACTTACAAGCTTACGACTACAGAAAGCTTCCAAATGATCGTAGAGTGTTCCTTTTCTTTGACTTGATCGTCGACTTGAGGGTAGATTAGGACAAGATCTTGATTGATGATTTGATGACCCTCGGTTTGTAGAGTTTTAAGCACCAACAATAGCCGCTGTCACACGCACAAGAGTTTTAAAAAGTCTAATCTTGTGCAGTGTCCAGCAGCTGCAATTGGGCCAAACAAATGCTCCTCCGTTGACGAAGTTTCGATGAGGAGCCGAGTCGAGAGAAGGCGTCTGCGCGATGTCGCGTCCTTCTGTAAAACTAACAGAAATGGGGGTGGTATCAGTGTATCATCAGAGAGTGATGGCAGGGCAGGGGCGGGCAGGAAGGGGTGCGGCGAGGAAGGGCCCTACACTGCAGACTGCAGTGCGGCGCATAGCAGACGACATGAAGCCTGGCGAAGGTGAAGCCCGGCAAGTTAATCCCTGGCCGGAAGCCGCACAAACAGATGTGATGTGAGAGTGAGAAGGACACCTCGTGCCGTGCACGTCAGGTGAAGTGTGAAGTTAGATTGGCGGAAGGCAGAAGAGAGAGAGAGAGAGAGGAGAAGGAAGAGAGAGAGAGAGAGAGAGAGAGAGAGAGAGAGAGAGAGAGAGAGAGAGAGAGAGAGTCGTCTGCCGCGCGGATTGGGAGTAACCTGCCTCCCTCCAGCGAACGCTCGCAACAAACACGGCCAACAAATTAAAAATGACGTGACACCCGAACGCACAGTGGGCCAGAAGACCGGTGGAGGCGGCCAAAACTCTAGACGCGTTTTGAGCTCCAGTAGCTGAACAGGACTACGAACCGCACGTGTGACCCCACCAATGGATTACTCCTTCGGGGAGCAAACCATTGGTGGGGTCACTCGTTGGGTTCGAATCCCCTTTGGCGACTCAGGAGCTCAAAACGCGTCTAGAATTTCGGCCACATCCACCGGTCTTCTGGCCCACTGTGCGGTCGTTCCCTTCCCCAGAACAGCATTTCGTACGCGGCAATTTCTCATAGCACAAGATGCGTTGTGATGAGAAATTGCATCGACCCGCGCAACGACTGTCGTTTGAACGCGCTGGGCAAGGCCGGTCCCTGAGCAAACCCAGCGACATGAAGTGTCACTCTCAAGTGCAGATTATTTTCGCGCGTTAAGTATCCGTGCGGAGTTTCAACAACGCCGCCGGCAGTGTCTCAACCTGCAGCAGCCCGCCGCCCCCACCACGGCCCCTCCAGCCTCCAGTCGAGAGCACAGCCCCAGTCAGTGTCCGCCAGTGCAGTGGCAGCCTCGCCCTCCGACCTCAACATTTAAACTGTTCCGACTGAGCGACAGCTGACTGCGTCCCGGTGAGTTTGATCGTCATTGCTTCGTGCCGGGACCGCCCTGGTCGACGGGCTCGTCGATTGACTGCAGGACGACGCCGCACAGTGGACCAGAAGACCAGCGCAGGCGGCCAAAACTCGACGCGTTCTGAGCTCCAGAGTCGCTAACCATGACTTGAACCGAACGTGTGACCCCACCAATGGATTCCTCGTTCTGAGAGCAATCCATTGGTGGGGTCACACGTTCGGTTCGAGTCCCATTTAGCGACTCTGGAGCTCAAAACGCGTCTAGAGTTTTGGCCGCTGAGGGACGAGGACAGACGGCACCGGCATAACCTCAAACAGGCGCGCCGGCTCAGCTGCAGACGGATTCCGAGAGTCGTTTTCGTCGCTCTGTTTCCCTCGCATCCATGGGGGACGCCCCATGAGTGCGAGAGAGACAGAGCGACGAAAACTACTCTCTGAATTAGTCTGTTGTCTGCGTGGATACGTTGACGCGGAACCGTGTGCTGAATCACAACAAAACCACTGAAGGTGTTTCTCGGTGGTTGGGGTAGAGGTAGGGGGCGTGGCAGTTGTAGTTGGGTCAACCACTGGAAAAAGCCCCCATGGACACAGTTCCCCCGGGAGCCACTTGAGTGATCATCTGACAGAACAACGTACGTATCTTCATAGGGAATCCCATTGTAGGTACGCTGGTAGGTACGCTGTTATGTACGAAACGAATGTCACACACTTGATTCCGAGGATCCCTTTGTCGCTTTGTCTCTCTCGCACTCCATGCTAGGGCGTCTGTGTTTCGATAGGGCGTCCATATGTCACACCTTTTGCCTACTTTCAGGCGACAACGTCGAACCGACCGGCAGTGGGCGCGGCCTAAACCCCGGACGCGTTTTGAGCTCCAGAGTCGTTGAACAGGACTCGAACCAAACGCGTGACCCCACCAATGGATTGCTTTCCGAAGGAGGAATCCATTGGTGGGGTCACACGTTCGGTTCATGTGCTGTTCGACGACCCTGGGGCTCAAAACGTGTTCGGGATTTTGACCGCCTGCACCGGTCTTCCGGCCCACTGGCGGCCCTCCTGAGTCTATCGGCTAGAGGTCAAACGGTGCTAAACGCCGAGCGATGCTCTGGGTGGCGGGGCTGACGGTGTGCATGGCGCAGCACGGCGACGAAGTTGCCACTCGGCCAGTCGCTGCCGATGCCAGCGGTGACATCGACCGAACCTGTCATGTGACAGCGTGACAGCCCGTATTCCCTCATTCAAGTTTCATCTTGAATGGAGGCGAGGCGGCTGAAGCAGGCTCGTCGCTCTGTCTCTCTCGCACTCGCGGGGCGCCCCGTGGAGACGCGACAGAGACAGAACGGCGAAAAGGACTTTCGGAATGCGTCTGCCGGCGGAGCGGCAGGTGGGGGCGTCGGCCACACACAGTGGGAGCACGGTGCCTTGCGGCGTGCCTGCACCGTAACCCGAGCGCCCCGCCAGCTGATTGGGGCGGCCGGCCGGCCGGTCCGGGTTCGCGTTCAGTCGACTGCACCGCACCGGACGCACTTCATGACTTCATCGACAGCCTGGCCGTACGGCCTCCACGGCCTCCACGGCATGCGGACGGCGGCAGGGAAACGCCTCAAGTTACCCGGCCCAGTGGTGCCACCTTTAGTAGGCCAAAACTCCCACGACGCGCCAGTGTCCACAGGGTTGCCAACCTCAGCCTGCTGTTGCTGATGATGGCTGGACCGCGAATGATCGTCCGGCTTTCCAGGCCCCACGAGGCAACTTCCCGGCAACAATGTCCAGGTTCAGCCCGCTCGCTCGGCTTGCTGGGCTGGCAACCCTTTCGACACTGGTGCATCGTGGGCAGTGCACAGTGGGCAAGACTGCCGGTGGAGGCGGCCCGAACCCTAGACGCGTTTTGACCTCCAGAGTCGCTAAATAGGACTGGAACCAAACGTGTGACCCCACCAATGGATTCCTCGTTCGAAGAGCAATCCATTGGTGGGGTCACACGTTCGGTTCGAGTCCCATTTAGCGACTCTGGAGCTCAAAACGCGTCCGGGATTCTGACCGCCTCCACCGGTCCTCTGGCCTACTGTGGGCCGGCCTCCGGGTTCCACCGTCCACGCCGCGGCCGGCTGGCTCATGGGCTGGCCGGCTGGACGCCACGGCCTGGTCTTAATAATGCACACTTGCCAGTCGATACAGCCCCAGCCGACGGCCTCGCCCCGGAAATCATTGCAACGCCCGGCAACGCCACGGCAACGCCACGTGCAGAGACAGCTGCCGCCTCGATCGCTCTGTCTCTCTCGCACCCCGACGGGGCGCCGCACGAGTGCGACAGAGACAGGGCGATGAACGGATGCTTCGCACAGTGGGCCAGAAGACAGGGGGAGGCTGCCAAAACTCCAGGCGCGTTTTGAGCTCCAGAGTCGCTAAACAGGACTCGAACCGAACGTGTGACCCCACCAATGGACTCCTCGTCCGGAGAGCAATTCATTGGTGGGGTCACACGTTCGGTTCGAGTCATGTTTAGCGACCCTGGAGCTCAAAACGCGCGTAGAGTTTTGGCCGCCTCCACCGGTCTACTGGCCCACTGTGCTTCGGTGTCAGAGCGCACTGTTCTTGGGTATCCATCGACTCGGGGCGGCAGGGTGATCCCGCGCAGTGCGGCTACCAGAAGACCGGTGGAGGTGGTCGAAATCCCAAACGCATTTTGAGCTTTACAGGGTCGCTAAATGGGACCCGAACCGAACGTCTGACCCCACCAATGGATTGCTCTCCGAACGAGGAATCCATTGGTGCGGTCACACACTCGGTTCGAGTCCCTCTTAGCGAATCTGGAGCTCGAATAGCGTTTAAAGTTTCGGCCACTGGCCCTAGTCTTCTGGCCCACTCTGTGCCAGCCCGTCCTTGGTTCGAAGACACTGGTGTCCAGGCCGCCGAGCTTTCATTAGAAACAGGTGGATTGGTTTTCACCGGACCTTGGTGGGAGCATTGGTGTAAGTTCGCCGCTCTTGGAACCAACCCCTTCGGAGCAGCAGAGCGCGCCACTGTGAAGGAATGATAGACAGGGTCCGCAAGCCCAAGGCCGGTACAGCATGACGCAATTTCGAAACTCATGTTGAACGCCGGGTGGGTTCACTTGAATTAGAGGTAAAACCAAAGCGCGGCCCTCTGCGCTCCATGCAAGCATTCAACTAAGCTTGGGGACCTTGCGCCCTTCTAAGGCGTACAACTTCGTTTCAAGGCTGTACACACAAACAGTTAAGTACACTGGTGGAACTGAAGCCTAGTTCTACGCCTTTCGTCAAGCGTAGTGGTTACAGTGCCATGCTCGGCTTCAATCGTTGTTCTCCGTTTCGCTCCTCTCCCACCTATATAATTTCACGGGAGGATTTCGTCTCTGCGCGTGACTCAAAGCGTCAGGTCTTCAAGCGTTGTTGTAATGCTTGAATGAAGCAGACAACTAGGCTTCGGTTTTACAGTGTAGGAGGAGCGGAGCGCAAAAACGCCTCTCTGGCAAACCCTTGAAGAAGGGCTTGCGGACTACGCATCTCGAGAGGCGCCAAGTCAGGCCTGAGTTTTACCAGTGATGCAGTCGGGGCACCTTGCACAGAACTCGGAACTAGGGACTCACCCGAAGCTGCGTGGTGACTGGGGCTGCCAGCTCGCCAGCCCACCACACAGTGGGCCAGAAGACCGGCGGAGGCGGTCAAAATCCTGGTCATGTTTTGAGCTCCAGAGTAGCTAAATGGGACTCGAACCGAGCGTGTGACCCCACCAATGGATTGGTCTCCGAACGAGGAATCCATTGGTGGGGTCACACGTTCGGTTCGAGTCCCATTCAGCGACTCTGGAGCTCAAAACGCGTCTAGTGTTTCGTCCGCCTCCACCGATCTTCTGGCCCACTGTGCGACGTGAGGCTGGCACGGCGACGACGGCAGCGGGGGCGATGGCGATGCTTCCTGGTGCTGTGCCGGGCGTCGACTGCAGCTCCGGTGTGTCTGTGGCGCCCACGTCGCCTTCTTAAAACTAAGTAACAGTATTGGAGGGGCTTTAGGCCTCGCCCCGCCCCGCCCCGCCCCGCCTCACCTCGCCCCGCCCATCTGCCCCCTCCAACTTGCACCCCGCCAGCCAGCACCCCTTGCCGCCCCCACTCCCCGGCGCCCCCTGCCCTTCGCCCCCGCGCCCGTTTCCTACAGTTGAATGAAAACCTGCAAATGAATTTGCATCGGATGCGTGACTCTCATCACTCGATAACGTTCCAGTCCACTTTACACTGTAAAAAATTCCGTACTTTTGTACGGAAATGGTACAGAAAAACATAGTGCGGAGGTACGGAGAAAAGTACGGAACGTTCCGTACTTGCTCCATATGAACCCATGTAAATGGGTACGGAAAAAGAGTACGGTACGTTCCGTAGTTGGCAAGTACGGACGGTCCAGGCAAATTATTGACCAGACATGTTCCGTGCTTTTTTCCGTTCTTCTCACTGTGTATGTTTCCTATCCTGATTTGGATGTTCCGATATGAGTGACTTAGTTTGACTCTAGAGGGTCTGGCTTTTGCGGTGCTCTGATCTAGCCTCGCTGACCTATGGGCCTCATAGTGTCCTAGGGATGTCCTGCCTCCTCTGTGTTGGGCCTAGAGGCCTGCGAGCCCTGTGGCCGCGGCCGAGCCCTGGCTGGGAAGCCCCAGGTCGTATACCCTATCCCTCCTCTCTCTCTCTCTCTCTCTCTCTCTCTCTCTCTCTCTCTCTCTCTCTCTCTCTCTCTCTCTCTCTCTCTCCCCCTCTCATGCTGGGACGGTGGCCATCTTTGCCTAGGCAGGTGGCTCCTTCGACTGAAACTATATTGTGAATCTGAATCATTTTGATGAGATAGTGTAGGGCGAACGCGGAACCGGCCTCAAACTGACCACAAACTAGCCTCAAACTTGCCCCAAACTAGCCCCGAACTGAGCCCGAAAACTCGTCTCAAACTTGCCCCAAACTGAGCCCCAAACTGGCCCTAAGCAGAACCCCAGGAGGCAAGTGATGTGTTGACATTTTGACGCAGGCCGCAGCGGCCGCAGGCCCAGGTTTTCATTCAGACTGCTTTGACCGCACCGAAAGTCGTTTTCGTCGCTCTGTCTCTCTCGCACTCGTTGGGTGTTAGGTGTGGGAGAGACGGAGCGACGGAAACGACTCTCAGTGTGCTGTCTTGACGGCGCAATTTGTGTAAAAAGAAACTACGAGGTGTTTTGTCGTCTTTGTGGGCCCATCGACCAATAGCATCGGGGACTGCTCGGTCAGCCCCCTTCGGCCTGTGGCGGCCTGTGCCACAGTGTGCCGGCCTCTGCCGTGCTGCCACCCTCACTCGGCTTATGTCACTTGTAGGGCATTTGGTGGCCTCACTCGTCGAGTGCTTCTTGCGGCAATGCCTCGGCGGGCAGTGCCTCGGGCAGGGCTCCAGAATTTGTCTGAGAGGATCGAGAGAAAAATAATGACTTTTGCCTATTTAAAGAGGGAAAATAGTGCTGTTTTGCCTACCTTCCAGGCGGCTTGTCTAGTTCCCAAGGAAGGGGTAGTTACCCCCATTACCCTCTACCTGGAGCCGCGCTTGCACTGCCAGCGAAATGCACCGACAACGCACAGTAGTCCAGAAGACCAGGGGGCGGTCAAAACTCTAGACGCGTTTTGAGCTCCAGAGTCGGTAGATGGGACTCGAAGCGAACGTGTGACCCCACCAATGGCTTGCTCTCCGAACGAGGAATCCATTGGTGGGGTCACACTTTCGGTTCGAGTCCCATTTAGCGCCCCTGGAGCTCAAAATGCGTCCAAAGTATTGTCCGCCTCCACCGCTCTTCTGGCCCACTGTGCGATGGACCCCCGTTTCAAATTCCGCTCCACTGCAATCGCCCGCTCGTACAGCCCTACAGCGGCGACCGCTTGCGGATCATATGCGACCGAGACAGACCGCGGTGGCGGGGAGGTCAGCCCATCGGGGCCCTGCTCGGGGCCCTGACCTGGCCATGGAGGCCCAAATCGTGTTACGGGTGCCAGCCTGACTCAGCTGGCCTGTAATGTACACTCACCATATTTCTCTCGAAAAGGAGTGCACTTTGTGTTCGATCAGTTTTTGCAACCATTTTGCTTTTGAAATCCTTTGTTGGACTCAGGGCTAATCATGGTGAGCGAAATCCAGGTAAATGTAAAGCGCCTCCGTTTCCTAGAGCATCCTACTCCGGAACCAAACCCGATCTAAATGCATAGGGGAGTTCCTTGTCTAGGCTTCGTTTCAAGCAAGTGGGCCAGAAGACCGGTGGAGGCGGCCAAAACTCTAGACGCGTTTTGAGCTCCAGAGTCGCTAAATGGGACTAGAACCGAGCGTGTGAACCCACCAATGGATAGCTCTCTCTGAACGAGGAATCAATGGTTGGGTTGGGGTCAAACAACGTTCGGTTCGAGGCCCATTTGGCGACTTTGGAGTTTTCCAGTGAGGGCGTCCGGGGCTTTGACCCCCCCGCCCTTCCGCCGGCGCCCTGGCCCTCTCCGGGCCCGGGCCCTGACGGACGACTATGGCTTCTCGCGGCTGGCCAGTGTAAAACGGTGGGGTCTTGGGGGGTCGGGGCGGTGCGTTAGAGGGGCCATGCGGCAGGGGCCCGTTTCCCCCCTGAAGGGTCCTGGGCCTAGTCCGGCCCGGGGCGGCCAATTTCGACGGTTGACCCAGATGGCTTCTCGCTGACCCGTCCCCTGGCCTCGAAGAGGAGCCCAGGGTAGGGGGGGGGTGCGTTTGGTGCGTGGGGGGAGCTCAAATCGTTAGAGTTGGCCGCCTAAGGGGCAGAGGCTCTGATCCCCTGTGCGGTGTGTCGGCCAGAGGACCGCGTCGAGCAGGGCCGTTGGGTCACGTTTTCCGCTTGGATTCCTCTCTGCACCCAGGAAACGCTTGTTTGAAGTGGTACATGAGCTGCAGCAAATTATTTAAAAAGTTGTTATTTTCATTCGTACTGATCGAAGGTGTGCCGATTACGATGGCTAACTTTAAAATATCCCTTCTTGACTCATTTTGTCATGTAATGAATCTTCGGCTTGATTGCAATGAGTCTACCTCGAGCACCTCGAGGGATTGACTTGTTTTCGATTCAATAAGACCCTCTTCGGGTGTGACTGCTCTATTAAAACTGCACAGTGGGCCAGAAGACCCGTGGAGGCGGCCAAAACTGTAGACGCTTTTTTGAGTCGCTAAATGGGACTCGAACCAAAAGTGTGATCCCTCCGATGGATTCCTCTCCGAGGTAGGAATCCATAGGTGGGGTCACACGCTCGGTTCGTGTCTGGTGCAGCGACTCTGGAGCTCAAAACGTGTCCGGGATTTGAACCGCCTCCACCGGTCTGCTTGCCCGGTGTGCGACACGCGACTGGACTCGAGGGCAGTGGGCAGTTCGCTGGCCTCCGCGGCCTCTAGGCCATCAAGGATATGCGAATACTGCATTGACTTGAGGGCATCGATTCCGTCAATGATTGATAAGTCGCCCTCGTCCTCACAGGCTTTCCTGGGTGCGACGCGTCGTCACATGTCCCTCCGCTCTGCCTGTGCTTCCTTCATTCAGTGTTGCCGCACTGTGGGCTGGAAGACTGGCGCAGGCAGCCAAAACCTTAGACGCGTTTTGAGCTCCAGAGTCGCTAAACAGGGCTCGAACCGAACGTGTGACCCCACCAATGGATTCCTCGTTCGGAGAGCAATCCATTGGCGGGGTCACACGTTCGGTTCGAGTCCCATTTAGCGACTCTAGCTCTGCACGCGTCTAGAGTTTTGTCCGCCTGCACCGGTCTTCTGGCCCACTGTGTGCTGCTCGCCGACACTGGCGAAGCCTCGGAAGCGCCCGGAAGGCTCGGCTCGCTCCGGTATCCTCTTTCCGGGCAGACCGGAAGTCCCGTCGCAGCGCGCCACTTTAAAATCGTTAATTTGTTGTTTCAAGCCGATCGGGGCAGTGGCCGTGGGCACAAGTGTGCCGGTTCCCTGAGTTGGATTCTAGGGTTCAACTCCGCCCCAGAGCAGGCGTTTTTTTGCCCTCTTTCTTTGTTGGGGGTGGGGGTTGTCCATAAGAATTTTACAACGATGGATCACAATTGTGCTTTGTTTTCTTTCTCAGACCTGAGAGGAAACTCATCTTATGTAAATGTTTCGCGCCTCGAAAGGGCACACTCCCGTTCGTCGCCTGCGCCCACCCCGCCCGAGCCAGCCCACCGCCGCACAGTGGGCCAGAAGACCGGTGGAGGCGGTCAAAACTCTAGACGCGTTTTGAGCTCCAGAGTCGCTCTATGGGACTCGAACCGAACGTGTGACCCCACCAATGGATTCCTCGTTCGCAGAGCAATCCATTGGTGGGGTCACACGTTCGGTTCGAGTCCCATTTAGCGACTCTGGAGCTCAAAACGCGTCTAGGGTTTTGGCCGCCTCCACCGGCTTCTGGCCCACTGTGCGCCGCCGCGTCCCTTCGTCGCTATACCCCGCGTGGGAGGGCCTCGGCGTGGGGTATCGACGCTACCTGCTGGGCGTAACTGGCCTTGGCACTACCCCTCGCCCCGCGGAACCGATGTGCATCAGGTGGTTGCAGTGGAAGGGGAAGGGGGTGCCATGTGCCATGCCTTGCGTCTTCCGGGGGGCTGTGTCAATCCGCGGGGACGAAATGCAGCCATTTGCTCTTTGCGACAAGCCGAAAAACCACTGGTGTGGAATGAACAAGATTGCCGCGTTCGTCATTTGTCTCATGTGGTACAAGAGTTTGGAACGCCTGTTGACTCTCTGTGATCTCGACAGGCGCCCTTGGCTTGTCTCGCGTGTGCTGCTTTAAGAGCGATTTCGGAGCGTCTCTCTAAAACACTGCGCTGCGCGTTCACTAATCTAACTGCGGAATGGAACTCGTGAGCATGAGCGTCACAATACACTCCTGAAGAAACAAATCCACTTCCCTTTCAAAAAAAAGGAAACTACAATAAAAAGAAAGTTTAAAACCAACTCGTATACAACAAAGGCAGGCAAAAGTGGCGGTTGAAAGCAGAAAGAAGGACGAAGGAACAGACAAGGAATGTTTGAATTAAAAGTTCGATATTGTGTCAACTGCAGGCGCCGTTCAGTACAAAATTCGGCGGCACAGTTCTGGACTGTGCGGAATGGTTGGCGAAACTAGTAATGATTTTGACAAAAGTGATGATTAGACTGGAGTCAAACGTACACTGCTGAACGTACGCCCTCGCATTCACATCTCTCTAAAATTGTTTGGTACCACATACGACGTTTTGACTCAACCAGTTTCAAATTAGGGCTTCTTTTGAGACTCTGTTCTGTATTTGTTACTTCCTTCTGCTTCTATTTACGAGACCACACAGTGGTTTTTAACGAAATTATTCTTTCAATTTTCTCTGCAAAATCACACAAGCATGTTTACATGCTAATCCACGTGCAAGTTTGTTCGAAATTCCTCGCGAGTTTCAGAATTACGCTTCGTTAAAAATCTGCTCGAACGGATTTTCAGAGTTGCACTGAAAATCTTCCAAACGCACAAAAAGTAACTCCGCAACGAAAAACCTGAGCTTTTTACTTTTGAAGTGCGAGCCTGATTTGTTTTAGCTGAGAAGCAAACACTTTACGAACGTTTTCCTGATGGTCGGCGATGAGTCCAGGTGTGGCGTCGAGGACCAGGCCCCAGAGGAGCATGCCGTCGAGGCCGTCCTGGAGCAGGCCGTCGAGGCCGTCCTGGAGCAGGCCGTCGAGGCCGTCCTGGAGCAGGCCGTCGGGGCGTCCTGGAGCAGGCCGTCGAGGCCGTCCTGGAGCAGGCCGTCGAGGCCGTCCTGGAGCAGGCCGTCGAGGCCGTCCTGGAGCAGGCCATCGAGGCCGTCCTGGAGCAGGCCGTCGAGGCCGTCCTGGAGCAGGCCGTCGAGGCCGTCCTGGAGCAGGCCGTCGAGGACGTCCAAAAGCATGCGGTTGAGGCCGTCCTGGAGCAGGCCGTCGAGGCCGTCCTGGAGCAGGCCGTCGAGGCCGTCCTGGAGCAGGCCGTCGAGACCGTCCTGGAGCAGGCCGTCGAGGCCGTCCAAAAGCATGCCGTTGAGGCCGTCCTGGAGCAGGCCGTCGAGGCCGTCCTGGAGCAGGCCGTCGAGGCTGTCCTGGAGCAGGCCGTTGGGGCCACCCTGGAGCAGGCCGTCGAGGCCGTCCTGGAGCAGGCCGTCGAGGACGTCAAGGCCATCCTGGAGCAGGCCGTCGAGGACGTCAAGGCCATCCTGGAGCAGGCCGTCGAGGCCGTCAAGGCCGCCCCGGGGCGTCGAGCGCGCGCGCGGATGGCTTGGAGGAGCGCGGACAGGGAAGGCCCAGCGCGCGGCGGGCGCGCGGCGGGCGCGTGCTTCCCGAAGGACGACTCGAAGGACACAGAGCGCAACCCTGGAAGCCTGGAGGGAGCCAGCGCGCGGAGCGGGACCAGCGCGAACCCTGGAGGGAGCGGAGCGCGCGGAGCGGCGGCAGCGCCTAGGTCAACACCCCACCCCAGGCCAGGCCAGGCCGAGGGCCAGCCCGAGGGCCAGCCCACCCCTCCACGTGGCTGACCCATATTCCACCCCCCCATTCATGCGCGACCTCGTTTCCCATTGGCCAGAGCCCCAGTGACGTCATGCGGCATTTAGTTGTCCTTGGGATGTTGTCGCTGACCTAGATCCCCCACCATTCATGGTGGGCCTGCCGAGGCCTGCACTGGAACAGGCCTGTACTGTACACTGTACTGCAGGTGCCTGTCCTGGCACAGCCTGCCGAGGCCTGCACTGGAACAGGCCTGTACTGTACACTGTGCTGCAGGTGCCTGTCCTGGAACAGCCTGCCGAGGCCTGCACTGGAATAGGCCTGTACTGTACCCTGTACTCCTGGAACAGCCTGCCGAGGCCTACACTGGAATAGGCCTGTACTGTACACTGTACTGCAGGTGCCTGTCCTGGACCAGTCTGCCGAAGCCTGCACTGGTAACTGTGCTGCAGGTGTCTGTCCTGGAACAGCCTGCCGAGGCCTACACTGCAACAGGCCTGTACTGTACACTGTACTGCAGGTGCCTGTCCTGAAACAGTCCGCCGAGGCTTTAGAGGCGTGGAAACAGGAGGGATCCCCTGGACTTCCCCGGGGACTCAATGGTGTGGATCTTGATGTTGGTTAGAAATAATTTTTCGGTCGATTTGTTGGAGTTTGAAGATTTTGAGAGCGGCCCGTGCCCGAGCCCAGCGACAGGAATTTGAACGAATCCTCATTCATGAATTTGTGCTCATTGAGCGACGCGGGACGGGCGTGCTGTGTCGATACAGGCAGGCGGGTCCAGGTCCGGCCGAGCCAGCCGAGGGAGGCAGCTCGGCTCCACCCCGCGGCTCCCCCCCCCCCCCCCCCCGGCCCCTGGGGGTGGCAAGCACGAGCAGCCATTGATGCGGTCGTCAGTTCATTAACTACGTAAGGACCGTGTTCGAAATTCGAAAAAGGGGGAGCCAAAAGACCGGTGGAGGCGGCCAAAACTCTAGACGCGTTTTGAGCTCTTGAGTCGCTAAACGGGACCCGAACCGAGCTTGTGACCCCATCAATGGATTCCTCGTTCGGAGAGCAATCCATCGGTGGGGTCACAAGCTCCGACAAGCTCGGTTCGAGTCCTATTTAGTGACTCTGGAGATCAAAACGCGTCCGAAATTTTGGCCGCCTCCACCGGCTTTCTGGCCCACCGTTTTACTACTATCGCTGACCACAACTTGGCCCATACAAGCGCCTGTCAGAGGCAAGGTAGGCAACATTGTGCCCATAAGCGCCTGGCGTGGGCAGGGTAGGCAACACCGCACGCAAAAGCGCCTGCCATAGACAGGGTAGGCAACACTGCGCACAGCCTTGTTCGACGGGTCGGCCCATGCTGCAGGCGCTACGACACTTTGCTCGGATTTTGATTTCGTTAACGTTTCCCACCGTGGCTGATTGAATGACACTGTGATAAATGTGGAAGTACATCCAAAACAGAAGCTTAATCGAGGCTCACGGATCCGGTTTTCTTTCCTCCCAAAACAAGAAACCCACACCGTCGAAAATAATTGGGAAGCTCTCGAATGTCGCCGGAAAATTGCGGTTTGACGCTCAATCGGGAATCTCAGGAGGTTTGTCTTTTCACACCGGTCATCTTTGTTCCGTACCCGCCGAAAAGTGGAAACTCTCACCGAACGGGGGCGTTGAGTGAAACCGATACTGAAGTAATTTTTACGAAGGAGCAAATTTTGGCGCCATCAACTTTTCCAGGCGTACACACTAAATGTCATGGGACTTTTTTTGTCCCACGAATGATGCAATTTTAAGCACATCCGGTGGTGATGCAATTAAGTGTCCGTCAGGCGGGACAAATTGTCTAGTGAAATTACAATTTGCAGCAGGCGTCGGACAAAATGTGTCGCCAGGCGGGAACAAAATTGTATCAGCGTCGGATGTGCTTAAAATTGCAAATCGTGGGACTAAAATAGTCCTATGACATTTAGTGTGTACTTCCAAGATGTCTGTTAATGGTAAAGGCAAAGGACGCAGTCAAAGTTTCCGGGTCGCATTGCTTTATCTTTGCCAACAGTGTGAGAGTGCGTGTCTCCCGTTGTGGCTGCCCGTAATGGTAATGGTAATAGCAGCATGGGCCGACCCGTCGTACACGGCTGTGCGCAGTGTTGCCTACCCTGTCCGTGACAGGCGCTTGTGCGTGCGGTGTTGCCTACCCTGCCCATGCCAGGCGCTTGTGTGTGGAGTGTTGTGTTCCTTGCCAACGACAGGCGCTTCTGCAGGCCAAGTTGTGGGCAGCAATGCCCACGCCAAGTCGTCCAGAAGACCGGTGGAGGCGGTCTAAATCCCGGACGCGTTTTGAGCTCCAGAATCGCTGAATGGGACTCGAACCGAACGTGTGACCCAATGGATTGCTCTCCGAACGAGGAATCCATTGGTGGGGTCACACGTTCGGTTCGAGCCTCATTTAGCGACTCTATAGCTCAAAACGCGTCTAGAGTTTTGGCCGCCTCGAGGACAAATCCCCCGTTCTTCTGGCACACTGTGCCACGCTGCACGCGACAGGCGCTCCTGTTCTCTGACAACAGCAATCAAACTTACCACATTTGAAATTTGTGTTCAGTTCGGCCGGCGGTGTCAAACAGTAGATTCGAAAATTTGGCGTTACTTAGTGAGGTATTACATCATGATGGAATTTTCCGAACGAACGCGAATCGGCCGTCGGTGGCCTGAGCAATGAGCATTGGGAAGGGGGGGTAGCGAAACTGGGGCAGCCGTGACGTCACCTATGCAGGCGCGTGACGTCATATCATCCGTCTCTCTCCCTCTCTCTTTTGCACGGCGGGTCGATTGCGTTTGCTCCGTCAGTCTGTACCTCGGGCGCTGCGTCTTCGTTTAAACAAGAAAGCAACAAGAGAGTCAAAAAATCAGCCGCGTTATATTTGTGTCCATTTTCTCCTATCTCCCACGAAGAGCCAGAAAACGGGTGGAGGCGGCCAAAAGTCTCGGCGCGTTTTTTGAGCTCTAGAGTCGTCAAAATGGGACTCGAACCGAACGTGTGACCCCACCAATGGATTGCTCTCCGAACGAGGAATCCATTGGTGGGGTCACACGTTCGGTTCGAGTCCCATTCAGCGAATCTGGAGCTCAAACTGCGTTAAAAGTTTTGACCGCCGCCTCCGGTCTTCTGACCCACTGTACCTCCTTTATTTCTCAAGTTTATACGTGAGTGTGGTTCCTGGCCCTAGATTTGTTTCCCCTCTTACTTTCGATTTTTTCTCTCCTCATCGAAGCTGTTTGAAAAGCGCACTCGGAAATGGGCTAAATGGAACTCAGACCGGGTGTGTGATTTATTCTTTGCTCGGAGAGCAATCCATTGGTGGGGTCTCACGATGTGGTTCGAGTCCCAATTAGCGACTCTAGAGCTCAAAACACGTCTAGGATTTTGGCCCACTATGCGTTTGCAGTTCGAACTTCGTACCACGCGTGTGAGCGACCACGTGGTTTGCACTCTCCGTTCACCCAAGAGGGGCATTGCCGAATGATGGAGTGAGAAGGGGGAAGGGAGCGGGGTGGCGCGTGGGTGGCACAGTGGGCCAGAGGACCGGTGGAGGCGGCCAAAACTCCAGACGCGTTTTGAGCTCCAGAGTCGCTGAACAGGACTCGAACCGAGCGTGTGACTCCACCAATGGATTCCTCGTTCGGAGAGCAAGCCATAGGTGGGGTCACAAGTTCGGTTCGGGTCCCACTTAGCGACTCTGGAGCTCAAAACGCGTCTGGAGTTTTGGCCGCCTCCACCGGTCTTCTGGCCCACTGTGGGTGGCGCCGTGCGGTCATGAGTGACGTGGTGGGGCGGCATCCTCGTCGTCCTCGTCACGGCGACGCCCCACCGTGCACGCTCACGACTTGTACACTCTAAAAGTCATGTAAAACCTACAACAGGGAATCCGGCGAGGGCGCGCAGTGGGCCAGAAGACCGGTGGAGGCGGTCGAAATTCTACTCGCGTTTTGAGCTCCAGAGTCGCTAATAGGGACTCGAACCGAACGTGTGACCCCACCAATGGATTGCTCTCCGGACGAGGAGACCTTTGGTGGGGTCACGCGCTTGCGTCGAGTCCTGTTTAGCGATTCTAGAGCTCAAAACGCGTCTAGAGTTTTGGCCGCCTCCACCCGTCTTCTGGACCACTGTGAAGCCGTGACAAATGTGTAGAGTAGAAGTCATGGAGCGGCGGTCACGGCTCATACCCTCTACCGGGTGATTTGCTTTCTTTGATGCATCCTGCAGCATGCCTTTTCTACAAAGTTTGATTGCGTTTGGGAGCAGCCCCGCAGTAAAGGCGGTCAAAACGTTGAAAATTACGTAGAAAAAAGATGTTTTGTTCGTACCTTTGGCGGATACTGCGTTGAATCCAAGCTGGGAAATGGGCGAGGAAATGGATTTTACTACGTAGGTGCGATTTCCCGCCTTGGTTTGGGGGCAGCCTTGCAGCAAAGTTGGTCGAAACGTTGAAAAATGAATAGAAGTGGTGGATTGGTCTGACTTCTGGTTGTTGGTCTCTGCGTTCAATCCCGGCCAAACTCCCTATGGGGCTGTGTTCTCTAGTACTTGCATGAGCATCCCTTCATCAGAACTTTTTGTCGACACCATCGAATATTTAAGATGTTTTTATAGTTGAATATTTTAGAACATTTCAAATATGTGTTAATATGAAGGACTCCTCTGAATATATCATTTGATTAGAATATTTAAGGAATACTTATTAATCTGAATCTGGATATTCTTACTTCCTGTAAGTTGCTTATCAGGCAGGCTGAGTCTGCTTTTCTATCGTGGCGACACACAGTAGGCCAGAAGACCGGTGGGGGCGGTACAGATCCCGGACGCGTTATTAGCTCCAGAGTCGCTCAATGGGACTCTGCAAACCGTCTAACTTGGCTACCTGCCTCACTGTTCCCTGTCCAAGGAACACTCGCAAGTTTTGACCGTTCAGGACTGGAAATGCGCTGTGATCATTCAAACTTGTCGCAAATGCACATTTGTCGGCAGATGATTTGGACGAATTGCTGGGATGGGTCAGCGCCACGGCCGCGTGGCTAGCACACGGGTGGGCAAGCGCTCACGGGACCGCCGGGGGTGGGGCGAAATTGGCCAGTGTACGTCACTTGACTCAATGCCCCACGTCCGCCCCACCGCACCTCCAAGACCACTCTCAGCTGCAGTGTCTTGGAAAGCCGTTTGTAGGGACTTGCCTGATCGCAATTGAAGGTAGATGCAGTAGACGTAGGTGTATTCAAGCTTGTCAAAGCGTTCGAAATTTGGCTTCTGCGCGGTTGAATTCTTCGGACAACATCGTTTGAACCGTTTGGGATGGAATGCGGCGGGCGCCCTTTTCGCCGCGTTTTTGGGGCATCAGGGAACCGGAGACATTGAGGCATGGGGCTGGGCCGGGGCCCGGGCCGCGGGGGGGGGGTGGGGGGACGAAACTAGGCCAGTAGTGACGTCACTGTGACGTCAATGGACCCCCACCGTGCCCCGCCGCCACCGCCACCCCCAGACCCATTCTCCAGGCTCCGCTCCGCTCCAAGCGCTGGAGTCGATCCTGGAAGCCGTTTCGGACGGCCACAATTTTTTTTTCGGTGAATATGCAAGGGAGCTGCAGAGCATCGCCACACAAATTCAACATCCCTTTGATCAATGTTCACGAAAATGGTTAACGATTTACACGACTGGTCGTCGTGTTCATCGAAAAGGTACGCAAAATTTGAACATACAAATACATGCCTTAATTTTCCGGAGTCGACCCTTTTCGCTGATTCATCGTGTACGACATGGTATACATGCGTATGTACGCATGAATTTCGAGTCGTACTTATGCATCGACATTTTATTCGTAGTACGTATGTCTCATCCCTCAACGTAGTCGATGGCTACATTCTCATATTAGATCTGCAGGGTGCAGACTAGCATTAAAAAAGAATTAAATGCATTTATTAATCACCGAATTTAAAGGAATGAACCTTGTTGGGGCCTTTAATTTTGTTCTACTTTTCTTCTTTTCTATTTGTACTGAGCGTTCCTTGATCAATATTTACAATGTTGTGCATTGCATTCGCGTGAAATTGAAGTTGTGACGTTTCAAACGCACAAATTTGTGCTCTTGCATGTGTTTTCTCGGTTAGTTCGAACTAATATTTTTTTTCTTGTCCTATTTCCTTCTCCAGTTTTGATGTTTTAAAATGACTGCGCACGGGGATAAAATTTCCAACTTCCAACCGCAGCACACAATGCGCTGGCCTTGTGGCCAGCCAGCAGCCGGCCCGAATGCTGCACAGGGCGAGGGTACGCTCAGGGGGCCAGAAGACCGGTGGAGGTGGTCGAAATCCCAAACGCATTTTGAGCTCCACAGGGTCGCTAAATGGGACTCGAACCGAACGTGTGACCCCACCAACGAATTGCTTTCCGAACGAGGAATCCATTGGTGGGGTCGTTCGGCTCGTTCCCTGTTAAGCGACTCTGGATAGCTCAGCGGTTCTCAACCATTTTCGGCTCGCGACCCCAAATTTGTCGCCAAATATTTCCCCGACCCCCAGGAAAAATTTCGCAACCCCACCACGGGACCCTCCCTTTAGCATGCCTTTGTTACGGAGTGCGATTATTGACCTCAGTTTGGGAGCAGTATTGGCTCAATATTGATCAAAACGGTCAAAAATGCCTTTGAAAAATCGTGTTTAAGCAGCCACTGCGTCTGATCCGAGGCGGGCCTTCGTACTTTCTCAACGGGCATTTGGTCTTGGGACCTTCCTTTAGCATGCCTTTGTTACGGAGTGCGATTATCCGCCATAGTTTGGGAGCAGTATTGTCTCAAAGTTGATCAAAGCCTTTAAAGTCGGCCCAAAACGCGAATTTTAAATGGCATTTTTTACCGTTTTGATCAACTTTGACCCAATACTGTTCCTAAACTAACGCGGATAATCGCACTCCGCAACAACGGCACGCTAAAGGAAGGTCCAAAGACCAAATGCCGTTGAGAAAGTACGAAGGCCCGCCTCGGATCAGACGCAGTGGCAACTTAAAGTCGGCCCAAAACAAGACTTTTTTTAAGCAGTTTCCGCGAATTTATGTTCCCGGCAGTGCTCGGCCTGGAGGCCAGCTGGGAAACCGCCGCGACCCCAGGCGACCCCAGCCACCTCGCCGCGACCCCCCAAAAATTTTTCGCGACCCCAAGGTTGAGAACCACTGAGATAGCTCAAATCGCAGTTTGAGTTTTGGTCGCCTCCGCCGGTCTACTGGCCCACTGTTCTAGGCGAGGCTAGGCGAGACAAGGGGAGACGGCTCGCAGGGCACGTAGCCACGCGGTGGTTGGTGCCACTGACCTTCCCCAACATCGATCCGCCACTGGCACGCCTCACGTCCCGGGCGCGGGGTAGCCACCGCCTGGGCCCCGGGTTGCCCCAGGCCCTGGGGTATCGCCGCGGTGACGTCATGGAGAGACTCCGCGTCCTCTTCCCTCCCCCCTCTCCTTTTCTCTCCCCATTGAAGCCTGTGCTGGGTCACGCACAGTGGGCCGGAAGACCGGTGGAGGCGGCCAAAATTCCAAACGCGTTTTGAGCTCCAGAGTTCCTAAACAGGACTCGAACCGTGCGTGTGACCCCACCAATGGATTCCTCGTTCGGAGAGCATTCCATCGGAGGGGTCACACATTCGGTTCGAGTCCTGTTTAGCGACTCTGGAGCTAAAAACTCATATAGAATTTTGGCCGCCTCCACCGGTCTCCTAGTCCACTGTGTCACGGCGGATTATCGGAACCCACTCCCAGAACCCACTTCTCGAAAGCATGGCGCGAATATTGACAAGTAGACATTTAATGGGTGTAGAATTGCGCCATGCGACACAACTGTGCTTTTCGACAAAAAGGTAAACGTGGGTCGGGTTCGTTCTCACGCTGGAAACTAGATTCTTTATTTGCTCTCAGAGGTTATCTGTTCAAGTCAAGAGGGAACCTGCGGTTCGTCCGAAAGCTTCTAGAATGCTTGACAATGAGAGAGACTCTCCGGGGGTTGGTTTTGGGCGATGTCAGGTCAGACCTTGGGTCTGGCAGATGCATATGGAATGGGGTGCGATTATCAGTCGGGGAATTGTTTCACAAGGAAGGAGGAAATTTTTCGGTGAATTGTTGGTCGCGTGTCCTGGTGAAGTCCTGGTGAAGTCGTTAGGCTGCCGCTTCTGTCGACAAAACAAGACTGGTTGAGCGTGTTGTCCCCTTGGCCAAGCCTGCCTCACAGTCAGTGGGCCAGAATATCGGAGACAGCCGAAATCCCGGACGCGTTTTGAGCTCAGGCGCTGGATAGGACTCGAACCGAACGTGTGACCCCACCAATGGATTCCTTCGTTCGAAGAGCAATCCATTGGTGGGGTCACACGTTCGGTTCGAGTCCCGCATAGCGTCTCTGCTGGAGCTCAAACCGCGTCTATAGTTTTGACCGCCCCACCGGTGTTCTGGCCTACTGTGCGTCGCTGTGCGCTGTACCCACCTGCGGGCGCGGCGGGGGCTGCGGCGTCTGCCGGTGCGGGCGGCTCGGCGGCGGCGGGCGGCGTGTGGGCGGCGAGGACGGCGGCGTGGGCGGCCTGCACAGACACGCGGTCACCTCGGTTTCCAGCGGCAACTTGACACAGTCTCAAGGAAGAGGGACACTCACCTTGAGCGCGTCCATGAGCTGCTGCTGCCCCGTCAGCTCGATGGTCTCCTTGAGGCGGTGCATGGCCTCGCCGATGCGCTCCGTGGCGGCCCTGGCGCGCAGCGCGCACGACTTGACCTCCTCCTTGATCTCCTCGTCCTCGACGTGCTCCAGCAGCACCAGCGCCGGGTCGGGCTCTGGTTCTGGTTCCGGCTCGGGTTCGGGCTCCGGTTCCGGTGCGACTTCCGGTTCCGGCTCGGCGGGTGGAGCTTCAGCCGGCGCGGCCTCTGCCGGGGCTTCGGCTCCTTCTGCCGGGGGTGCCGCCTCGGCTCCCTCGGCCCCTTCGGTCGGAGGCGCCGCGCCCTCTTCCGGTGCGGGGGCTTCCGGTACAGGTTCCGGTTCCGGTACGATCTTGTGCACCATGCCCTCGATCTGGGCCAGCAGGGCCTCCAGCTTGAGCGCGGCGGCCTCGGCTTTCTCGGCGCCTTCCTTGGCCTCCTTCTCCTCGGCGCTCAGCTCCGGGCCCGGTTCCGGTTCCGGCTCGGGAGGTGGCGGCGGCTCTTCGACGACGGGTTCCGGTTCGGGCTCGGGCACCGGCTCCGGCTCGGGCTCCGGTTCGGGTTCTACGACCGGCTCTGGCTCGGGTTCCGGCTCTGGTTCCGGTTCCGGTGGCGGCGGGGGCAGCGCAGGCTTGAGCAGCTCGACGACGTGCAGGGCCTCCTCGACGGCGAGCATGGCCTTGTCCGCGACGATCTCCACGGCCACGGCCACCTTGGTCTTGGGCGGCTCCACCTCCTCCTCCTCCTCGTCACTCTCCTCCCCGTCCTAGAGGGACCGAGCGCATCTGTACCCCTCCTGAGCACAGTGGGCCAGAAGACCGGCGCCGGCGGCCAAAACTCTAGACGCGTTGGGAGCTCCAGGGTCGCTAAACGGGACTAGAACCGAGCGTGTGACGCCACCGATGGGTTCCTCGTTCGGAGAGCAATCCATTGGTGGGGTCACACGTTCGGTTCGAGTCCCATTCTGCGACTCGGGAGCTCAAAACGCGTCCGGGATTTTGGCCGCCTCCACCGGTCTTCTGGCCCACTGTGCTGAGCCGCGAAACCTTATTCCAGTGTCGTTCCAAGGTTGTGATAGTGGCGTGACTCGGTTCCGTGTCCCCGTGGTTTCCCAGTGGACGTGCTTACCGTTGTTCCCGGACGAGGCGTTCCACGCGGTTCCACCCCCCACTCCCCCCACTCCACACCTGCCATGCCGGGCCATGCCAGGCCACTCCAGGCGCATGCCGCAGGCTCATCGCATGAGCATGCACAAGTCTTTTTTTTGTTCAAGGGGAAATAACTCCAGCCAAATTTGTACACCGAAATTCATCAAATATGTAGGGTCAGTTGGGGTAATTATGGGACACGGGGTAAAAATGGGACAGCTGATTCTTAGTCAAGAATCGAAATTTTAGAACTTGTGCCGTAGCAAATGTTATTTTCTCTATAAAAACATAAGATTTGGTTTGTCATGCGTTCAAAAATGTCAAATCTTGACTAAGAATCAGCTGTCCCATTTTTACCCCGTGTCCCATAATTACCCCAACTGACCCTAAAACTCACTGAAACTCATAAAAATTTGACCGATATTCATCGAATTTTGACTAAAATTCATCGAATATTGACTGACATTCACCGAAATTCGACTGAAATTCATTAGATTTGTCCATCGAAATTCACAGTGATTTCCCCTTGCTCCTTTTTGCCGATTTGGAACTTCTCTTTTCATTTCGTTTGTGTGCACCATTGCCGTTGTTTGCATTTCTATTCGGAGTGCATCTGTTTGATTCAAAGCTGCCAAGCAATTGGTTTGGTGGGGATGCCATATAAGGGAAAAGAGAAGCAGTTTGTGAAAAACGATTTTTATTAAGACCCACGTGTGAAGCATACACACTCAACCATGCGGCTCCAACCTGGCGTGTTCATCATTGGCCCTTTTTTTTTGTTTTTTTCTACACACATTGGATGGTCCCATAATTTTCCTCGTCGTGACTTTTTTACTTTGGCACAGCCCACTCTGGTTTCCCGCCAGGTAAAAATTAACGACTAACTTTCGTCGGGAGATCAAATTATCTGGCGTTCTCGAGAAGTCCGGCAACCCGGCGGTGTTGCTGTTTTAGTCTTTGAAATGCAAGATGATTCATTTTCCGCCCGTTTCCTTTTACGTTTCTATTAAGACATAAGAGATTCCTTTTGAGATGTCATTTATTTTTTTTTGTTATAAAAGAACCCCTTCCAGACGCAATGAGAGAGAGGGGTGGGACCGAACGACTACTTTCTGTAACACTCTCATACTTTTCAGGCATGGAGCACCTAGCGACGTACATGGCGCTCTTCAGTTCGGCCACGCGGTGCCCGCCCCGGCGTCCGCGGCGTCCTCGTCGTCGTCGTCCTCGCCGCTACGCGACTGCCAACAGAAAGAGAGGGGTGAGTCGCCAAGCGTGCTGTGTGTGCGTGTAGATGTGTGTGTGTGCGTGCGGATGTGAGGTGGGCCAAGGTGTAACGGGCCGGTGGCCTCTCTCTCTCTCTCTCTCTCTCTCTCTCTCTCTCTCTCTCTCTCTCTCTCTCTCTCTCTCTCTCTCTCTCTCTCGGGGCAGAGGTCGTGTGGTTGGCGGGGTGGTCGGAGAGCGTCCGTCGAGGTTCGGGCCGGTGCGGGCGGAGCTCGGGCAGAGGTCGTCGGGGTTGGCGGGGTGGTCGGAGAGCGTCCGGTCGAGGTTCGGGCCGGTGCGGGCGGTGCTCGGGCAGAGGTCGTGGGGTTGGCGGGGTGGTCGGAGAGCGTCCGTCGAGGTTCGGGCCGAGCTCGGGCAGAGGTCGTGGGGTTGGCGGGGTGGTCGGAGAGCGTCCGGGACATGAGGTGCGGGAGGGTCAGTCCATCCACAGCAATGCGCGGCAATGCGTACCTTCCACGGGGGCGGCGGATGGTTCGGGCGTGGCCGCTGGTGTCACGGCCGCGGCCCCGCCTCGGCGGCGTGCGCGGCCAGGCTGGCGGTGGCCTCGAGGGCGGCCTTGTGCGCGGCCTTGAGCACGTCGAGCAGGGCCTTCTGCCCGGTCTCGGCCAGGGTCTCCTTGAGCTTGTGCATGGTGTCCTCTATCCTCTCCTTGGCGGCCTTGGCGCGCAGCGCGATGCTCTTGACCTCCTCCTTGAGCGCGGGGTCTTCGTCGAGGTGCTCGAGCAGCTCGAGGGCGGGGTCGGGCTCTGGTTCCGGTTCCGGCTCTGGCTCCGGTTCCGGTTCCGGCTCGACGGGCTCTGGCTCGGGCGTGGGCACGGGTTCCGGTTCTGGCGTGGGCGGCGCGCCCTCTGCTGGTGGCGCTTCGGCGCCGGCCTCGGGCTCCACGACCTCCACGACGGCGGGCGGCTCCGGCGTGGGCGCGGGCGTGGGCACGATGACCTGCACCATGCCCTCGATCTCCGCCAGCAGCTGCTCAAGCTGCGCCGCCATGGCCTCGGCCTTGTCCGCGGCCACCTTGGCGCGCCGCTCCTCTTCGTCCATTTCCGGTTCCGGTTCCGGTGTCGGCTCAGGCGGCAGCTCGGGCTCCGGTGTCGGCGGCACCGGCTCCGGCTCGGGTTCCGGCTCGGGCGTGGGCGGTGGAGGCTCTTCGGGCTCGGGCTCTGGCGGCGGCGGCTCCTCAGGCTCGGGCGTGGGCGTGGGCGTCCGGGGGTGCAGCATCTCCTGCACGACGCGCAGCAGCTCCAGGGCGTGCTCGGCCTCCTCCACGGCGTGCTCCGCCTTGCCGGCCACGATCTTGACGGCCTCCGTCACCTTCACCTCGGGCGGCTCCTCCGGCTCCTCCTCTTCCTCCTCGTCGGAATCCTGCGCCAGGTCCGCCAGGTTTGCATTGGGGGCGCGGTGCGGCGCAGCCTAGCGCCCGGAAGAGCCTTCCGGGTGCCACTGCCACCAGCAAGTTGGAAACGTGTGTGTGTGAGTGTGTACGCGTGTGTTGGGTTGGTTCCGGGTTCGAATACCGGCAGCGGCTAAATTTTTTTTAGTCTGACTAATTCTACGAAAGTCTGAGGGTAGTTATAATTACGTATTTTTGACAAGGATGAACGGTTTATGACGGACGGTGCGAGGACTTACTTGTTGCGCCGATTTTTCCACCTCTCCCTGCGAGCCGGAAAAACGAACGTATGCAACATCGGCAAGGGATTCACACCCCGTCTATCCAGTTAGTATACTTTCGTTTTCCAGGCGCAGTCGTCAGCTTTGTCGACATGCAACCAAACCAGCAGACATTCCTTTTGCATGCCATGTAGCAGTGGGACGTCGTGTCCAAGACTAGGATAAAAAACCTACCTTTACAGTGTCCTTATCGACGAGCTCGCGACAGTTCGAAATTGGCTTCAACCAATCAAATGAAATGAGACTAAAATGACAAAATGCAGTGATTTATTTTGCTCTATTTCCAATGAAGTAATGAGTGGCCCACACATTGCTTCACCGCGCTAAGTTCGCAGTCTTATGTCGTTTAAAAGCAAAACTGATTTCCTTTTGTTTGAATCCTTCCGAGTGACCGCCGGCGTGGCGTGCGTTCGGTCGAGTTTCATATCGAAGTGAGAGGCCTTTTCCCCCGGGTGGCGTGTCGACATCGTTCGCTGGTTCGGTAACAGTGCCGCAGCTCAAGCTGTACACAGCAGAAAGCAAAGTGAGAAAGTGAGACGGAAACTGGTAGCTGGACGCCGCACAATGGGCCAGAAAACCGGTGGAGGCGACCAAAATTCTAGACGCGTTTTGAGCTCCACAGTCACTAAATAGGACTCGAACCGAACGTGTGAGCCCACCAATGGATTCTTCGTTCGGAGAGCAATCCATTGGTGGGGTCACACGTTCGGTTCAAGTCCTGCTTAGCGACTCTGGAGCTCAAAACGCGTCTAGAATTTTGGTCGCCTCCGCCGGTCTTCTGGCCCACTGTGCGCCCGACGCGGCTACAAACCTTCGGCGGGGGCCTCTGCTGGCGGCGCGGCCTCCCCCTCGGGGGCGGCCTCGGCCGGCGGGGCCTCGGCGGCGGGCTCGCCGCCCTCGGCACCCTCGGCGGCGGGTTTGGGCAGCACGGGCTCGGCCTTGGCCATGGCCTGCTGGATCCTGGCCATGGCCAACTCGATGCGCTCCTTGGCCTCCTTGGCGCGGTGCGCCGCGGCCTTGATGGTGTCGCTGACGTCCACCTCGTCCACGTGGTCCAGCGCCGCTTCCGGGGGCTCTTCCGGCTTGGGCGGCTCGACTTCCGGCTCAGGCTCGGGCTCAGGCTCGGGCTCTGGTTCTGGCTCGACTTCCGGTTCCGGCTCGGGCTCTGGTTCCGGCTCCGGTTCCGGCTCGGGCTGCGGCATGAGGGGCTGCACCAGCGTGGTGATTTGGTCCAGCAGGGCCTCGAGCTTGAGCGCGGCCTCCTCCGCCTTGACCGCGGCCTGCTCGGCCTTCTGCTCGGTGGTGAGCTTGGGCTCTGGCGGTGGCTTGGCGGCCGGCTCGGGGGTGGGCGCTGGCGACGCGGGGACGCCGTCGGCGGGCGCCTCGGCAGCGGGGGCCGCCTCCGCTGGGGCTCCCTCAGCAGGTGCAGCCTCGGCAGGCGCACCTTCAGCCGGCGGGGCGTCTGCCGGGGCTTCTGTCGGGGCTGCCTCCGCTGGGGGCGCTTCGGCGGGTGCGGCCTCCGCCGGGGGTGCCTCCGCTGGGGGTGCCTCCGCAGGCGCCTCGGCGGGCGCTTCGGCTGGCGGTGCCTCTGCAGGGGGTGCCTCCGCTGGCGCTGCTTCTGCAGCGGGCGCCTCAGCAGGCGGTGCTTCAGCAGGAGGTGCTTCGGCAGGAGGTGCTTCTGCGGGTGCTTCGGCCGGTGCACCCTCAGCAGGTGCCCCCTCAGCAGGCGCGCCCTCAGCGGGCGCACCCTCAGCGGCAGGTGCGGCCTCTGGCGCCTCCTCCGTCCCCCCGCCCAGGGGGCCCTTGAGGAGCTTCTCCAGGACCAGCATGGCCTCGGTGAGGGCCGTGTCTGCTTTGGACGCGACGACGACCAGCGCGTCGGCCACCTTGGACTCGGGCGTCTCTACCGGCTCCGGCTCGGGCTCCGGTTCTGGCTCCTCCTCCTCCTCTTCCTCCTCTTCATCGTCCTGCAAAGGCAACGCGGCCCTTAGACAAGTGGCTGCTAGGGCCGTGGCCTCCTGGTTGTGGTTAGTGCTTGTGCGTGTGCTGTGTGCGTACTCACCGGCCTGGCTGCTCGGCCTGGCTGCCCGGCATGCCTGCCTGCATGGCTGGCCGCCTGGCGCCGCCGCTCGCGACCAAGTTCACAAGCCCAAGCAGGGCGGGTCCTCCAGGGCCTTCGGGCAAGCCTTGAGGCGAGCCTTGGGGGCCTGCAAGGGGAATGCATGCTTGACCTTCACGCCAGGCGGGGCCCTGATTCTTTTAGTCGCCCTAACACGCTCTGCGTGGACAGCTTTGGTCTCCAACTGAAATAATTTCCCCAGTACTGCTCTTTCTTTTTGATAACGCTGAGATCGGTTAATTGGTTAGTAACTTTACTCCAGGTTAGTTTAGTCGATCGTTCAACGATGATGCTTTAGTGGGTCTAACCGCTTCTTAAGTCATCCCAATCTACACACCCGCACCCTCTCTTCTCTTCCACGTTAACCTGACCTGCCCTGGCGCCACTCTTTTTGTCAGTGGTAAGTTTGCCAACTTGCCAAGAATCCACCCGGCCTGCCTTGCGCCGTCGCCCCCCTTTTCAATTGATGGACGGAAAGCCACAGGGGCGGAAACACGAACGAGTCTTACCTTTCGCTGTCATCCGTGGCAAATCGAGTCATTCAATTCAATCGTGTTTTGCATTGCAGTCCCTCAGCTGTTTTGAGTGCTTTTCCCCGAGTAACTTACCATTCTGACAATCCAGCTCTCTTCTTCGTTGATTCATCCTCCGGGATCGAATTCCTTCTTGCGCACAGCGGGCCTGTACTGTTATGAAAAAATGAGACAGGACGTCTTTGTCCAAAACAGTTACACGGCTACCAGGTCATAGTGGACCCGCGGAGCAGTGTATGGCAATTGTTTCTGTTATGTACCGCGCACTAGGTAAATTACTGCCACAATATAGAGTATCTCGAAACAAAGGACATACTTTAGAACCGGGACATGTAAAACGTCTGAGACGCAGCAACTGAGATGTTGCATAGCGTATCTGCTACGATATCAAATCAGAATTTCTAATAATACTCTGATGCAAGTGACTTAAATGCCTGAACTTATATATCTCTCGTTTCGTGATTTTCAATAGAGTATCTCTAAGAAAGCCTGCCGTGAAAAATATGGTATCAGACTTTGGGTCAGAGCCATGTTAAAAGTATGTCGACCAAAACGTGAAAACGTTTCAAAATTTTAATATTTTTAAAGGACAACTTCATTCGAAACAATAATCATTGGTGCTGTTTTCTTTCTCTTTAGTTACTTCAATTCCAAAATATCCCACAATGCGTTTAATATTTAACGGTTTGTGTAGCGTCATTTAAGAAGTGCAACATATAGAAGTACATTTAAATGCGTTTCATATTGTCAAAATGTTGCCTAGACTTGCCTGTATTTTTCTTGAGATGATCTCAACGAGGGCAGTCTTGGTAAATGCACATGCTTTGGTAACATTCAAATTTGTGGGAGGTCAAAAGGGCGTAGGGGGAAAAAGGGATAGGGAAGAGTAACAAAACGACACTAGGACATTCCCAGACACAAATGCTTTTATTTGCCACCCAATCAGTCTTCTTGACTCAGAATACAATACGATGCACATGAGACGAACGCATGCCAAGGGGAAGTTTACACATGCTGTGTCCATTCCTGTCGTGCTAGGTTAACATGTATTCAAGCTATGCTTACGATGTCGATGCTCCCGCGGCTTGTGGCTGGGAAAAGCTCGTTTGGAGCAAGGAATAAAATATGTTGTTCATTTTATTGTATTGAATGCTTTGCGAAGTAAAGCGTCATACATTTCACGATTTTTTTTGGTGATGTTAAATTCTATCCGCGAAGGGTATGTTAAGTATTTTGCCTTATGATACGAATTACCTAACATTATGAAAAAGTATGTGAGTTGTGTGAAGGGGCGCGGCTGTTTGAGAAGTCTGCTCATGCTTCGACTTCCTGCTCCTCCTTTACCTTCTTTTCGTCTCCCTTCTTCGACCAGTCGGGCTTTTTCTGTAAACAAAAATAAAAGCAGAAAATAGTTAGACTCGTACATTCAGGTTTTCCTACTAAACTATTTCTTGTCGCGATCACTTATGTGTATGGGAGTTTTCAGGAAGGCCTCGTTCAAAACATGCTTGTTAGATTAATTGGTATGACAGAAAGGGCGGGTCAAGGGAAAGCACCAGCAAGTCAGATCCAACTGTCTTGTGGTTGGAATCAGGCTTGCGTTTTAAAAGCATTCTTTTCTAACATTTATAGAACCTCTGTGAAAGTCTCTTTACTCTAAGGAAATACTCATTCTTTCAAAGGCTTCACGCTTCTAAAGTGCATGCTATCGTTTTCAAAGCAATAGCCAAAACACTATTAGGTGGTTCCATGCTCTAGCTTGGAACAATCTAACACGCTGTTTTGGTTAAAAACGCTAAGCTTCTAATCTGACTTTAAACTAAAATTTTAAGCTGAAGCCTAAAACTGAAAATGTTTCTAGCTTCAAGAGTACACTTCTCACCTTAGGTAATTTGTTTTACCTCCAGTACACCAGCTTCTGCTCTTTTGTAAGGCTTTATAATTTTTTGAAACTATAAATTATTAGATTACTTGAGATTATTACTTATTATTACTTGAAACTATTAGGAACTTACAAAAACTACTAAAACAATGTCAAAAACAAAAAGCATTTTCTTCTTTTATTAGTATCACGATAGTGGCTTTAGAACCAGAAAAATATCAAGATAAAAGATTAGTTGGGTAATAGTGGCTACGGTACGGAACACGCATAATTGCAAGCATAGGTTCTGTACAACTGCAAAAATACGTGACCGTTTGTATAGAAGTACGTTCCACAAAACACAAAAATGTGCGTTAAAAACATTGGTAGACACACACACAACACAGGCCTGCTCAAAGAAAAAAATGGTAAAAAAGACAGGTTTCAAAATATTTGATGTCTGTAGTTTTATGTGTGTAAAAAACGTAAAAAAATGGTTTTATATCCTCATTTAAAAAATGATATAAAAAACCTAGCCCGTTTGACATTGGGAATCATACTTATAAAGTTATGTATCAAAATTGTAAATTGGTCTTTTTATTGACATAAGAGGGTGTGAAACAAAAATTTGTTGAATTTGGGATTTGGGACTTGCTCATGTAACATGAAGCTAACAGAATGATTTATATCCATTGTGAAAATAGTATAAGAAAGAAAATAAAGCCTTTTTGATGTTTGATGAGGTGTTCACTTCTTCTGCCACTCGGCTTTCTCTGACTTCTTGGGCTGTAGGACAAAGTTTCACAGTATGTTAATTACATATTCTCCCTAGCCGTCTTTCCTACCCAATGCTTTGACTTGTTATGAGGTACCGGATGGATCTGGCCGTTTGATAATGTCCTGTTTGTCCCTGTGTGTGCAACTGTTTGTCTTTGCTTTTACCATCAAACCTTTGCTGTGTGCATTACCTCCTTGTCTTCTTCCTCCAGTGTGAATTCCTTCTTCTTGACCACCTTGAGTTGGTTACGGAAGTTGAATTCGGCAGCCTTTTTCTGGAGCTTGGCGAACTTGTTCTCGTACTTGGATACCTTTTTCAAGGTAGGTTTGACGCTGCACAGTTGGAACAGCAGTTGTAGCAAAATGGCCTTGCCTTAGAAACACTTTAAAACCAGAATACTTACAATTTACCGCGGAGGTCGTTCACCTGGCTGTTAAGGTCGGAGATCTGTCAAAGTCATAAAATTATATTAGACAACTGAAAAAGAACGGCCTGAAATAAGTTAAGCGCCCGTTTTATTAAATGAAAGTATTTTTTTAAAATTATGAAGTAAGCGACATACGCTTCAAGTAGTTTTAGATTCTACTATGTACAGTATCACAAATTTATTGCTCTTTGGCTTTTCAAGTACATTTTTTATACTTATCATGTTCGCCAACAGCGGCAAATACTTATTCTACTCCTCAATAAGCAAGCAAAAGGTAACCTAAAGTACAACTTAATGAAGCAATTTTAGAAAACAGACTGTTTACACACTCGCATGCACTCATGCAAAGGCTTGATTTAAACGGAGCGAAGAGGGAAGGAAGACAAAGCAAAAGGAGAAAGTTTCATAATACTGCAAGGTTTTTAAGAACTTAGGTCTGCTACTTAAAAAATCAACTAATTATCCTTTCAATTTTCAAGCATTTCATGCTAAATGCTTTTATGCTTCCATTAATATTGTGGGCGTACTTTCTGTAGTCACAACATGGAAACATAGATTTGGAAATTGTAAAGTGATAGAGACAGTGAAGTGGCAAGAAAAAGAAAATTTGAGACAAAAGAAGGACAGTAAGACTGCCAAGACTTAATTGACGTATCAATATTTTTATGAAGTGGAAACTGATAAACCGCTTCGACGAGAACTCAAAGACAAAGTTCTGTTTAAGACTTCGCATCGCCCTCAATTTTCAGACTTTTTCACTGCCAGTCCTTTTCCTTTTAAAAAGTCACCGTCTCGATTTGTCCATTGGCGTTGCTTGTCCCACATAAGCACGCTAAGACTACTTCATCTTTCGTATAAGAGTTCCTACACAGCCTGACAGGGTAATTTAGCGGGGAGGTTCGGCTGGTCCCGAGCAGCCCTCTGTCGTGGTGGTGCAACGCTGGACCCGCCGACCAGATGCCGTTTTCTGATACATGTTCTTGAAACAGTAAATTTGTTGCCAGACTTTTCATGGATATCAAAATCCTTGCCGATTTTTAAGCCGGAAAAGTAAAAAGTCTGGCGGTTCGATCCGTACCGCCATTTCTGGAAACGATATAGGAGGTCGTGAAGCACATAAACGAAGGAAGAGCTTTCTGGTGCTCTTAGACCCATCTCAGTCTAAAGAGATTGGGCATCAACCCCGCTTCACCAGAAGTGGGTTTTGGAAAATGGAGCTTCAAGCTAAGGTTTGAACAAAAAACACCACCCCTAAGCGAAAAGGAAACATATATGTGACATTTGAGTGCTCTGTAGTGCTGCGTAACGCTACATTCTTATAATTCGCAGTAAAACTAGTTGTATGAATTTTTGCACAGTATTCGTGGTCATAATATGTACGTAGAGAGGAAATACACCCTCGTCCCTCGTGAACCTTTTCCTTTGCAGTTAATTGTTATTTGGTGGTCACCGCGCTTTTCTGCTCTGGACGTAACGTTCAATTTTTAATTATTTTTTTTTGGCACGGTGCCGTGAATATTGCCGCAGAAACCCAGTTTAATGTCACGTTTATTCTTCGTGATGTCTGAACTAAACGGAAATAGTGCCACGGGTTTTCAGTACATGTGCCAAGACCGCCTTATACCTTGGAAATGTTGGTTGGACCGGATCGTGTCTCAGAACGATCTTGCAAATAAATAAAAATTGGAATGCAGGTCGCATAATTTGCACCACCACACGTAAATCAGAAGCTTGGAAGCATTAAGACAACGAACATATTATGGAAACTCCTGGGTCATTGCATGTCAGAGAAGTATATATAAAGAACAAGGTTTCACTGGACCGTAAATTTAAAAAAATGAGACCTTGATTATAAAACAATTAAAAAGGGGCGTCCTAAATGTTACGGATCTATTTAGGAAATTTATGACAACTGTCGGAGACGTGGCATAGTGTCCAGGTATTCACCAAAAATAGCCGTGACATTGAACGTGGAAACGGAAGGCAGAAAATGGCACGAGTGGAATCGAAAAAATGTAATAAAAGCAAGACTACTCATATAAGGCTATTTATATTTGTCTGGCATGTAATGACTCCTGGCGCATTTTTCATAGTTTTTATCGTAAGGTATAAAATGAGGTCAGGGCCTATGTTATGTTAAGCACCTAGACCTTAGATCGCATTAGTTTTGGAGGATGATATTGTTCAAAGCCGTATTTACAGATTTTTAAAATATTTTTACCAGCCCGATTACTCCTTACGCTTTGTTGCAATACTGATAACGTACTTGGAAACTGTTTGAAAAAAAAAGCTTTTTTCTTCCGTAAAATGGTTTTTTAAAAGTGGTTTTAGAATCATAGAAAAAAGTTTATTCATAAAAAACAGCAGTAAAGGTAGCAAGTGCTTTTACATTTTTGCGATAGGAGTAAATGCGGACTGGGCTTTTCATTACTTCCGATCTTAGTGATATTATTAAAATACTGACTGCGCGGGGGTATAGACCAATATCGCTAATAATTGTATTAATGAATTTGGAATAACGTAGCTGATGGCCAATTTTTAGCTCTATGGATTTTGATGCTGCTACCCCAACAAAAACGCGCTTTCCAGAACAGATAGTGCTTATGAAACGGATGGGGCAGTGGATTTTGAGCTGCTTGTGAGCAAAAAGCCGTTTCTATTCACACATTTCCGGTGACCAAGCTTTCTATGGGGGCACAAGCACATAGACACGCGTACCTCGTAGTCTCTTTTCCTGACTTCATGTTCCAAATCCCACTTCTGACCCTCACAGAGGAGCATGCGATCGTAATACTGCTGGCAGATCGCTTTGAGTTGCTCTAAAGGCAGAACACACACATTACTGTTTGCTTGGCCGCAATGGGACCAACCAAGACCAGCCCGGGAAGGAAGGGCACAAGTACAGGGCAAAGTTTTCCTACCGCTACACTGTGTATGTGGTTTTACTGTTATCAAAGACATTCCTACACTACGGTAGCTTTCTTTGCGCATGGGAGAGGGTAGTGTAGTGTGCTGCAAACACATGTCAAGTCACAGTGCTACCCGTCTGTTTTCCTACAAGGTGGCAGGCATTGGGAACGTGCGAATATTGTTTACATCATGTTTACAACATCAACAGTAAGGTGGGGAATCTACTTGCAGTTGATACATGCGTCCTGTCTACACATTACACATGCCCAATGCAGGAGCGTGTCCGGTGCTATTCAGAGACTGATGATAAATCGAGACGCGTTTCAAAGCCAAAGGCTGAGTCTATTCTGATTTGTCATCGGTTCCGAAGGAAGCACGTTTAAGTGGCACGTGGGTTGTTTTTCATTCCTGGTCATCCTGGAAACGACAAAACAGGTTCTGGGAGACAACCACTGGTTACCTCAAAGGCTTTCATTTGGAACGCTCTCTCAAGGTCGAATTTGTCGCCCTCTAGTTTGTACACACGCTGCCACAATTCTGCCACTTCTGCTTTGCAATCGTCTGGAAGAAACAAAATCCTAAAATGTTTGGAAGGCTAGCTTGTTCCCATGGCAGATGTCAAACAATGTTGCCGGATGAAAGTTAATCACAAAGCTACTCATATTTCAACGTTTCGAAAAAACAAAAAACAGTTGCTTCTGATTGCGCCTAAATGGTTTCGAGCGCCCTCTCTTTTAGAGCGTGCGCTTTGTGAATTTTGGGTTTTGCTTAACACTTTCTAGGAGGATTCGCAGGTGACCGACGAATTCCGCCGGAAGAAGCAAAGCCAAAAGGGAGACTCACTACGCTTGGGGAAAAGGCACATTTGATGGGGGAATAACGGAAAGAGAGGGTAGAGATAGTTTGCTTCAATCAGAAGAGATGCCCAGTTTTGTTTCTATTATGGGTAAAGGGGATCTTATGTTAGAGCAATCTGTTGCAGAAATAGGATTACCTCCATTTGTTTGATTGAATTCATTCTTTCGAGATCGTACTTGTCACCTTCCAGTTTCACGATTCTCTCGTGGTATTCCGAGCAAATACTTTGCAGCGCGGCTATACAACAAAACATATAATTTAAATTTTTGGCACATTATTTAGACTTATGAACGCGTCAGTGCAGCGTGTCCTGCAAAGCTCATTGGCGTTGAAGGAACAACTATGCTACAACTGGAAATCCTGGAAATTTAACGCTAACCCCTTTTTCTGAAGCTTTGGATGTAAAGAATTGATGGATTAGTAAAATGGAGGATGTGAAAGAAGTATGGTTTTGCAATGATACGTATGGAAAAGGACAAAAAGGGACACGGAAGAAACAGCGTTTTCATATGAAATTGGACAGATCTAAGAAGATACGTGTGCACAGAGCGCACGCGTTGAATAAATTCGAGAACTAATGCAACCACATAAGTCAAAAATTCAACCCAAATCACAAACTTGATTTTGGCGAATGAAGCATTGCAAGGCTTTGAGCGTTGTCTCAATTATTTCAAAATTACCATGGCGAACAATCTACGAGCTTCATCGACTGATACTGCTTAATTAAGTAGAAAATGCATTTAATGCGCAGGGAAGTGTTCAGATGCTACAAGAGTGTGAGAAAGAAATGATGCCTACAATGAAACACGAAGAGTGACAGCAGGACAGATTTGTGACTCAAATCTCCTTGCCAGCTCCTTACTCTACAGGAGCGTTTATGTCTGCAAACTACATTACGATGTCCAATACTGGAACACTTCCTCGGAAGCGAGCATAGCACAGCGCGAGTACTGTAGTGTTGCACGAACCTCCATGTCTTTTTTCTTGATTTCATACTCAATATCCCATTTCTTGCTTTCAAGGTCATTGATTTTCTTGTAGTAATCCTGGCAGATTGACTTAAGCTGGCCTGAAATCGCAGTTACAGTCCTGTTACCTAAATTTCATAATTCCCTGCTTGCAAGGCGATGGCAGCCCAACAGGAACTTGTGATGATCAGAGCAACCGATGATTTAAATGATATCAATGAGAAAGTAGAGATCTTTAAGAACTACATGTTAACACTATTGTTAACACATGTACCCTTGGCAGAAAAGAGCGATAATTCACCTACACCTTATCACCAGGAGCCCATAGACAGGCTTCAGCTGGAAGAGAAGAACAGGACGAGCGGAGAAAGTCGTTAAGCTCTGCCAGAAAGGGAGGCAGAAACATCTGTTTAACTTTTCTATTTAGAATACACATAAGCAAGCCAAGATAGTTTATAAAATTTAACACATGTCTTGTGGACACACCTACATGTGTACAGAAATAAGCATCGGAAATGCCCATGTAGCTGGTTACACAAAAAACCCAAATTAATCACAATGCCTAAAATAGACGTAAGAAACGTCGCTCGAAAAGAAAATAAAAAAATTAAAAAAATAGTAATTTGCGCGTTTCAAGAATTAGACACAAACCACAATAAAAAGTGTTTGAAAACAAGGCGGAAAGAGAAAAGTTTAAAACACGATCAAAGTTAAGAAAGTAAGTGAAAAAGAAAAGACATTTCTGCATTGGAGGTCACCTAACCTCGAAGTCTTTCTTTTTGACAGCATACTCGAAGTCCCATTTGACATCCTCCAGCTTGCATATCCTTGCGTAGTATTCCTGAAGAACGCGCTTAAGCTGTTCTGTAGATCCAGATAAAACAAAAATAATAATCTAGGCTAAAAAAATAAAGCTTTTTTCTATTTTTTTTTAAATGAACAACTTTTTTTGTTTAACAGAACAGCTACCGTGCGATTACGTGTCATGGGTGTTTTTTCTGCTCAATGTCTGATTCTCAATGCCCTTTGTAGAAAGGAATTGGTCCGGTCTCCACAGAATAACTTAAAGTGTTTTTTTTTAAATGTAAAAAAGTGTGTATACAGACCGAACCAATTTCAGAGTGATTTGTAGGCCAGCTGAAAGAAATGTGTTATAGGACAGAGTTAGGACCAGCCGTTCGACCATTGGCATTCGCTGCTTACCTTCATTGGCGTCGTCAATGTTCTTTGGTTTACCGCAGCGCTCTTCAATGATGCGCCTTCTTTCGGCTGCTTTGCGTTCCTGTTCCTTCTTCAGTTCCTCGGCAGCTTTCTTCCTGAGCAGCAACTACAGGCAAAACAGGATTTTTTTTAAAATAAATTACTTGTTAATGTGGTGTCTGGAGGTAAATTTGATAAGCTGTACGCACCCTGAGCTTCTTCTTCCTGTCAGGGGTCATGAAACCCTTCTTGGCCTTCTTGGCTTTGGAGGCCTCCTCCATCCGCTTGCGCACCTCAGCACGCTTGCGGTCGATCTCGGCCTGCTTGGCCTTCTTCGCCTGCAACGGAAAGTGTGTCAGAACCCCACGTCGGCAGCTAAGGTGTGTAAGTTTTGTGCAAGTAAGTGCGGATCCAGGTGGGGAGGGGGCGATGGTTCCATTGCCCCCTCCGCGACTCCCAGAAAGCCGCCTTAAGGGAGGCAAAAAGCTGCACTTTTTCCTTGAAAGTGATCAAAAAGTGCAACTTTGTGGGCCACCCCCTCAGACTGGCTCTGGATCCGGCACTGTGCGCGGTTGAAGAAGTCCAGGTCCCAGTCTTCCAGTACTCGCCTCCTCCAAACGCTTGCGCTGAAACAAATGAGATAAAACAAAAATTAGTTTGTTGCAATTTTATGAAGAGCCATGCTGACACCCTAAAGGAGAACGTCTCTCATTTAGAATGGAAATTCTAGTGTGTCGCATAACTCTTCCCGTGCCGTTTGCACTAACTACAACGCTTCCAACTTCTACTTAAAGCACCAAAGCGCGTGTGCTGCACTGCACACAGCAGACGACGTTAATGAATGCTGCCAAGAAACAACACCCCCTAAAAGTGAAAAATAGGAATTTTGAGTTTTTTTTTTTGAAAACTCGCTAACAATGATATTTTTTTTCAAATGAATGACGTGGTTAAGACATGAATGCTATATCGTGAAAACCACTTATTAACATAGTCACAGTCACCATACATTCCAAAATGGACGGACAAGGACGATCACAAAACAAAAATTGGACATCACAAAATAAGCTTTCAATTGCACATCGTTTGTTGCCATTGTGTAGTTGATTAAAATCGGGTCTTTCCATTAAAATATAAAATCTTTTAAATTCCATGCTTAATATCTGTACCATTCCATGCCCTCGACAATGGTCATCTCTTTTCGATTTTCTCTACTTTTTTGACCCAATTTTAGTCAGTGAGGATTTGAATAAGCTGTGTGTGTGTTAGTAGTAGTGATGAGCGTCTACGGCCACACTACGAATAGACTTTTTGGTATTCGATGTTTGTGTTGCGGACAGTGCACCCCGGACCACTCTCCGTGCTACTGGTGCAGCTGCAGGGAAAAAAACATGCGGTCACTTTCGAAAAAATAAAAATCAGCATCAGCTTATCCTAGGTTTGTAGGAAGACTGTTGCTTCTTTGTCATTCCAAAATGGCGCCGGAGTTGAATCAAATGACACCAGTAGGAGCATGCTTGGCCGCCACAAATCATACCAAAAACTTTGAAAATTGCGATCACGTGCAGTCAGTGATCTTTCGCTGAGTCATATCTCAGTGTGTCACTGTTCTCGAAAGCTTGATTTCATACCCAGTGCAGAGCCCGAAAAGGCTGTCGTGTCTGTGTGCGATACTCACCTTACCTCATCGTCCGCCATTTTGTGTTACTGTTGTTGGCCTCCGACCTGCAGGCAAAAGAGGCAAATTAAACCAAGGACGCACGTGTTTATGTTTACAGGTGTGTGGCCGGCGGCAGGATCGCATGGCCCTGGATGAGGATGCTGCCACCTTAAATGCACCAATCCCAGAAAGGTAAGCCACACGACCGTCGTTTTGCACGCCATAGCCTGGTATGAATTATCATCCACTTATTTGGCAACACTGGCTGACGTCATCAGTCATCCGTTGTCGTTGACCGTACTGGCACCCCTGTCATGTGTCGAGACACATTTTGACAAGTGCTGCCAACGTGACAAGTGCCGTTGGCCCTGGGCTCGCGCTGCCCGGGGCTTGCCCTGGGGTTGCCCCGGGCCGCTCGGCCAGGGCTGGGCGGGCTCCAAATTTGGACGGCGCGGTGGGTACCCCCTCCACTCGGCGTGACGTGGCGCCACAGTGCCGTGCCAAAGCGACTGTTTAAAAAACGGCCACGCACTTTTTCAATTCACTGACCGGACGCTACGGCGCTACAACAGGCCCAGTTTCGCGTCAGACCAATGACAAACCACCCTTTTAGAAAGCAATGACCATGAACATTTCGGACTCTTTGATCCGTGTCATTTGCAGCGACAAAAAAGTATTTTTGTTTTAAAAGAATGTCTGATTTCTCTACACAGGGTGACTTTTCCAAACAGGACAGGAAGGACAAAATGAATAAATAAATGACAAAATGATCCCGGCTGAAAATGCTCTGGTCTGCCCCACCCCTCGCCGTCCTCTCCGACTGCGCATTCGCTGTCCAACTATTTTAGAACGGCGTTTAGGATGTTTATGCCGCAGAGCACTGCCGTTCGCACGCACCAAATGTTCGATACAATCCTTTTCGAGACGTCGCAGCTTTTTGTGCTTATGAACTTTTGGTACGAAAAATTGCTCACATTTCTCTATTTTTGTGCCAAATCTTGCACAAATGTGTTCGAAAAGCACGGTAAAAACGGTACCTGGTTTTCCCAGGAAGCCTATGGTAAAGACGTAGGCGATTTCCAGGGGTTCCTGGGAAAACCAGGAACCGTTCTTACCGAGAGTTTATTAGCTCATCAAATCGTAACGTCTCGCACGAAGTTTGTACAAAAACATTTTGTGTGTGTAGGGCTTCAAGCCCTGGGCGCTCGGAATTCCCTCAAACAGTTCCAGGGGACTTGGGTCTCGCCTCAGCGAGTCCAGGATCTCGTTGCGACGACTTGTGAGACACTGTCTTGCACCTTTCCACTGGGCACTCCCTGCGCACCCCGGTCCACTGACAGAGCTTTCACTTTGCACGTCCACACCACGTCGTCACTCCGGTCACTTTGCTCTTGCGGTCGACGTCTTGAGTCACTCACTGGTTCACTCTTGGAGTCACTTTCACTTGCACTGCACTGTAATCCAATGGGCTCCGCTCCTCACCTGGTATGTTTTTTCGAGGGCCGTGCGCTACCTCCACGGGGTGTTGTGGACTGCGGCCCGGACTGGGGTCGCGGCTCGCAGGGGCTCCGCGGGACGGGCGGTACCCGGGGAGGGGAGGGGGAGGGGAGGGGGCCGCGCCCCGCCGAGACATGTGAACCGGCCCGCGGTTGGCTGCGGTCGTCACGTGACCCAAGCCGCGGTCGGGGTTGGCGGGCCCGATTTAGCCGCACGCCTCAGCCAAGACGCTGCACAGTGGGCCAGAAGACCGGTGGAGGCGGCCGAAATTCTAGACGCGTTTTGAGCTCCAGAGTCGCTACATGGGACTCGAACCGAACGTGTGACCCCACCAATGGATTCCTCGTTCGGAGGGGAATCCATTGGGGGGGTCACACGTTCGGTTCGAGTCCCATTTAGCGACTCTGGAGCTCAAAACGCGTCTAGAATTTTGGCCACCTCATCGGTCTTCTGGCCCACTGTGCGCTGGCGTTCTGTCTCTCTCGCACCCGCGGCGCGGCCCGGCGGGGAGAGAGAGAGGCAGAGCGACTCTGATCGGCACGAGACTGCGAGCCAGCCGCCGGGCGAGGCGGGCAGATTTCAAAGTCGGCTCTCGTTGCGCTGTCTCTCTCGCACCCGTGCCGCCCCGTTGGGGCCCCGTTGGGGTGCGAGAGAGACAGCGCGACCGAACGCTGTGCGGAATCAGTCCACAGGCCCATGGACCTGCCGCGCTGCCGCGCTGCCCTCTGCACTGGCGGGACTAATTTTATCCCGGCGTATCGCAAGACAGTGGCGGGGGGAGGGCGGGGTACGTTGCCTTGGCAGTGGTGCCAGTGAGACGCTGCCCCCTCCCCCGCCAAACTTCCTCCCCCACCCCCACCCCCCCCACCCCCTCCCCCAGCCCCTGACCGCGGCTCGCCGGTATGGCAACAAACGTCATTTCGGTAGCCCTTCCCTGAAGAAAGTACCTGTATTTTTGGAAACGGATGTCGCTTAGAGCAACAATTACTTTGGTTCCCTCGGCTCTGCGAGTGCCCGTCGCGCAGACGCGAGCCCAAGTGCCCCTCCCACAGTGGGCCAGAAGAGCAGTGGAGGCGGCCAAAACTCTGAACGCATTTTGAGCTCCAGAGTCGCCAAACAGGACTCGATCCAAGCTTCTGATCTCACCAATGGATTCCTCTTAAGAAAAGCAATCCATTGGTGGGGTCACACGTTCGGTTCGAGCCCCATTTAGCGAATCTGGATCTCGAAACGCGTGTTTGGCCGTGTGCGCCGGTCTTCTGGCCAACCGTGCGTCCACTGGTAAACCGCCCCGTGGCCACTGAGTCAGGAAACCCCGTAGATAGACCGCGACCGCCTACGACACAAGCACGAGGCGTTCGCCAGCGACGGGCGGAGGACCGTCCCTTCATTCATGCCAAGAAACAGTTTTCGGACCGGCGCTCTGCGATTTAGCGGAGATTTACTGCAAAGGAGCTGGAAAACTTGCTGGCTTTTCACAGCGTCGCTCGCCCAATGCACCCAATGCACTTGCACGAGACGAACGGCCGTGCGTGAACGCCAGCACCTGCTCAGACTTGGCGGTCGTTCTAATTGCGCACAAGTCATTCCCGAGATCGGAGCACTCTATCACCGCGCTCTTGTGTAGCACCGAGAGAGAGAGAGAGAGGGAGAGAGAGAGAGAGGGGAGAGAGAGAGAGAGAGAGAGGAGAGGAGAGAGAGAGAGAGGGGAGAGAAGGAGAGAGAGAGAGAAAAGAGGGGAAAAGAGGAGAAGGAGGAGGGAAAAGAGGAGAGAGAGAGAGAGAGTGAGAGAGGGAGGGAGGGAGAAGGCGGCTTGTTACCGCCTGTGAGGTGGGCAGGCCCGTCGAGCACGGCGCCCACCCGGATTGCCTACTCTGCAGGCGCTCCGCTCCGCGAGCTCGTTTTCACTGCTCTGCACAGTGGACCAGAAGACCGGTGGAGGCGGCCACAATTGTAGACGCGTTTTGAGCTCCAGAGTCGCTAAATAGGACTCGAGTCGAACTTGCGACCCCATCAATGGATTGCTCCCGGAACAAGGAATCCATTGGTGGGGTCACACGTGTGGTTCGAGTCTCATTTAGCGACTCTGGAGCTCAAAACGCGTCCAGAATTTTGGCCGCCTCCACCGGTCTTCTGGCAAATCTAATGTGCACTGGTTTCCGACGCGGTTCGCTCTTTGCACACATCATTGCGCACCACATTGGTTCGCTGTGTAACCAAGTGTGGAGAACTTGTCACTTCCTGTTGCGAAGTGATTCTCCACACAGACGTGAGGAGTTTGCAGTCTTCACACTGCAAGTGTGGTGTAGCTCACTCACAGCGACCTTATCTCTGGGGTGGTGCAAGGGAAACTCCACACTTGGAGTGTGCTGATTGCAAACTGTGCACTTCCAAGTGCGGTGGACCGAAATTCCACACCTCCCCATATCGTGTGGAGTTCTCACGGTGTTTTGCCTGCACTCTAATTTTCACGTGCAAAATCTCAATTGGTGAAAGTAATTTTGGTGTGCAGCGATTCGTAACCAACCATTGGAGATTCCCGGGACTTGAGTTTGACAAATCGTGGTATTATGGAATCACCCACTCATTTGTTAGGCGCCTTTCACCAAACAACTGGTGTGAGATTTGCCTGGATTAGTGCAACGGAATAGCCGGAGGAGGCGGCCAAGCACTGCGGCCAGGCACTTGTTGTCCAGACACGCCCGAACGGACTCACCCAAAGCCATGGTTTACCCACGAATGGTTCTTTGAAGCCAATATGGCAAGCTTGGCCCGGAGACTCCCAGCTGCCAAAAGGCTAGCTTATGAAAACCGCCAAAGCTTGCATTGCATTCCGGGTTGCCAATTTGTGGCAAGCAACCCACGGCTTTGCCAGTGCTGTCCAGAATTGTGTCGCCTCCCCCAGGGGCCAGAAGCCGGGGAGGCGGCACCGACGCGTTTTGAGCCCAGAGTCGCGAAACAGCCCGAACCGAAATGTGACCCCCCAATGGGTTTGACCCCACCAAGTTGCCCGAAAGAGGAATCCAGAGGGGCACCCCCGCGCGAGGGGGGGGCCAGGGGACTCTGGGGCCAAACGCGAGCGGCGCCTCCAACCGACTTTTGGACTGTTTGTCCCCGCTTTTGGCCCGGGTTGTACACCGCCCCTCCCCCTTCTTTTTTTCGGAATAAAGGGGCTTAGAATGAGCGCCCAACCCCCCGTTGGGATGGGGCCAAGGCGCTTTGACAAAGGGGGGAGGCGAAGTGGCCTTTTCTGGGGTGGGGCCCCGCCAAAGGGGAACGCCGCGCCAAAAAAGCCCGAGACCCGGCCCCGAAACGCCAAGCGTGCCCCCCCCCCCCCCCAACGGGGACGCCCCGGGGGACCCCCGCCCCGGGGGGAGGACGCGGAGGGGGCCACCCCAGGGAGACCCCACGCCGCGACGCCCGCCAGAGGCACTGGGCCTTGGACCCCTTTAGACAACGGGGGCGACCCAACGCCCGCCCTCCGCTGCGCCACGCCACGCCACGCCGCGCCACGCCACGCCCACGCCACGCCGCGCCACGCCACGCCACGGCCACGCCACGCCACGCCCGCCACGCCACGCCACGCCACGCCCACGCGGGGGCGGCAGGCGCGCGGCTCGACGACCAGTAACGCGAGACAGGCGCACATCTTGTTCGAATTTCCGAATCAATCGGAGCCAGTTTTGTCGCCCGACTTTTGGCCCAGAGCTCCATTTGCGAGACTAGCGGGTAACACACGCCGACAAAAAAAAAAAAAAAAACACACCCAAAAACATTTTTAAACTTTTTTTCGAATAAATTTTTGCTTATGATATTTATTGCTGCGTTAATTTCAAAACCCTGTTGCGTGATAGGGTGCCCAAGGCGCTCTGTACGACGGCACCCGTCGTCGAAGTGTGTATCCCATTTACCGTGAGTTGAAGTGGGAGCACGCTTGCAAAGAGCAGAGCTGCTGACTTGACTTCATTAACAAGCGCGCGGTGAGTACACCGGTCACAGAAATAGTTCGCCTGTAAGTCGTGCCCCCCCCCCCCATGTCGTTATTGAAAGTGGTGACGCCGCTCTTGGCGGTACCCCTCGCCGCGGAGGCACTTGGAAATACCCCGTGCGACGTAGCGCGGAGTGTCTTTGGTCGCCGCGGCGGCGCACAATGGGCCAGAAGACCGGTGGAGGCGGCCTAAACTCTAGACGCGTTTTGAGCTCCAGAGTCGCTGAGCAGGACTCGAACCGAACGTGTGACCCCACCAATGGATTGCTCTCCGGACGAGGAATCCATTGGTGGGGTCACACGTTCGGTTCGAGTCCTGCTTAGCGACTCTGGAGCTCAAAACGCGTCTAGAGTTTTGGCCGCCTCCACCGGTCTTCTGGCACACTGTGCGCCGCCGTGCCGGTTCGGGCGGCATCGCCGGCAGAACAGCTGCGACTAGGAATGCTGAATCGACTACATCCAACTTGTGTCCGACAGCCATTATTTGAATCAGTCGCACGCAGATTTAGTCGGGAAAATAAATTTCTGAACTGAAACCGCGAACGAACGTTGTTTCTATTTTTGCCGTGGCGGTGTGGAACAGCTGCTGTGATGCGTTTCCTTCAAAGATCCTGCAGTGAGTCTGCAATTAGCTCGCCATTGTCTCGAGGTGCATCCCTCGCCGTTAATCGCTAGAAAGCCGGAACGACGGAGCGCGAGGCGGAGCGCTGCGCGACCTCGCGGAGGCGTGTTTCAAGTTGCAGCGATGAATGGGCGCAAGTGCACTTCTGTTGAAAAGTAACTACATTCCGAAGGAAATTCGGAAGTTTATACGTGGGAAGCTGCCATGCTGGCCCGATTCCAGAGTAAAATTTCTTGGTCCGAAGAAAATGATTGGCCTGACTAAAGGGCTGGTGAACATTGCAGCTGTCAAATGCCGTTTTTTTTTTCAATCCATGCGACCAGGTGAAATGACTGAAACTGCGTCTGTTCCTTTTCATCGTTTTGTTGATTTTTCGCCGTCGCTGTTGGCACTCGTGTCTCGTGCCTGCTCAAACACAATGGCTGAGCCGTTAACTTGGCAGCGCAGTCGTTAGCCAAACAATGCCTGGAAAAACAAAAGTGGCGATTCATATTTCCCCCGCGGGCCGGGCGGGTTGAGCGCCGCGCCGCGAGAGGGCGCCAGGCGGCCAGCAGACGACGGAGTGGGGGGCGGCGTGGCTGCGAGCGGCGGGCAATCTCAGTGTGGTAGGAGCCGGCTCGGGCCAAGCACGTGCCGAGTGCGACTGTGACACGCCGGCCGGCAGCGTGGGGAATGACAGCGAGTTTCCTATTCGACTAGCGACGTTTGACCGTGCAGCGAGTGCCCTGTTTGACTGTCTTCAACGACAGCCCCGTTTGACTGTGCATAGCGAGTGTCCGGCTGTCTTCAACGACAGCACCGTTTGACTGGACAGCGTGTGCCCCATTCGACTGTCTTCAACGACAGCCCCGTTTGACCGTGCAGCGAGTATCGGCTGTCGTCAACGACAGTACCGTTTGACTGGACAGCGTGTGCCCCATTCGACTGTCTTCATCGAAGTCCCTGTTTGACCGTGCAGCGAGTGCCCCATTCGACTATCCTCCGCGACAGCGGGACAGCTGAGCTGTCGTTCGCGTCGTCTGCTGTGTTGTGTAAACAAGTCGTCTTGGATGTGCCCTGGGAGAGATGAGATGACATCTGGTCCACCGTCTTGCAAGATAAGGCGGGCAGAACCACATAAACGGTACGTGCCACAGGGGAAGGCTACTGTCAAATTTAGTGACTCTAAAACACCATCACGCGTTCGATGATATGGAGCAAGCGGTACCCGTTTAAATTGGCATTGGTGCCGTCACTCGTTCGGTTCGAGTCCCGTTTAGCGACTCTGGAGTTCAAAACACGTCCAGTATTTTGACCGCCTCCAACACGCGTGCCAACACACGGGGCGGCCGGTGCACAACCGTCCTCCAGAATCCGCCTCGCACTGCAAGCGTCGCCGCAACCGCAATGACAGAGACTTGCTGTCAATTTTGTCGCAGTGCTCTTGCACTGGCTGTGTACCATCTGATCGGTCTTCCGCAGTGTACTATTTATCAGCGGCGCTACAGACAGGTGCTGTACAGAAAGCACCGACACTTTAGCGGATTGGTGGGAGTAACGGCGGCGGCCCCCACTGGGATTCGAACCCGCGCCTGTTCTTTCCGGAAGCCGATTTGTACGCCTGAACGACACTTTTCGAGATGTCTATGGCGGAGCGGAAAAAAGAACGGGGAAAATATGGTGCGTTGCGGCGGACGAGTCCTTGGGCGGGCCTTGTGGACCGTTTTTGACGGACTTGACCCGCCTTCCTCTGTGTGCGTGTGTCTGTGTGTGTGTGCGTGTGTGTGACTGAAATGCGATTGTGTGCGTTTGGCGGGCGACATCGCCTTCGGAATGCCGCTCTTAATTAAGAGCAAATTGAAGAGGGTGCTCTCCTTTTCAACCCTCTGACCGGACCGACCGCGCTGCGTCTTGCGCTCCGCCGCGCTCTGACCGCGCCGCACCATTAGGGAAAGGAACGCGCCCACCATACATATGGATCACCACGCCTGTCGCCGTGATTGACGAAGCGCACACTGTGTGTGTGTGTTGTGTGTGTGTGTGTGTGTCCGAAGTGCTCGCCTTTCGTTCCTGTTCTTTTTTTGCTTTGCTCCATTTTGCCGTCTCACCTTTTAAGACCCTCAAATTCGACGGGCTCCGTTGAATCGGGTTTTAAAAATTTCATCCGGTGGTCGTTTTAGAGAGAGAGAGAGAGAGAGAGAGAGAGAGAGAGGAGAAGAGAGAGGGAAAAGAGAGAGAGAGAGAGGAGAAAAGGTCCTCACGCTCCTCACTCTCAGGGGCAAAAAAAAACAGCCCCAAGGTTTCCCTCCTTTCCCCCTTCCCCTCCTTTCCTTTTCTTTTTCCAGCCCGGGGGGGGGTTCCCGGGGTCGAAAAAAAAACCCAATTCCACCTTGCCCTTTCCCCCCCCTGGGGTTTTCCCTTTCCTTTCTCTCCCCTCCTCCTCCCCCCCCCCCCCTCTCTCCTCCCCCCCTCTCCTCTCCCTCTCTCTCTCTCTCTCTCTGCAAATATGCATCAGCGAGAGGCCTCCTCGCGAACCTCGCCGTCAAGTTTTCCAAAGGGCGCGCGTGCATCTGTTTCCCTCCTTTCTCTGAAACTTTCTCGTTTTTTCTTTGTTTTTCCGCCGAAAGACATGCCGGTCGTCAAGGCGAGCCTGCACTGTGTCTATAAGGGAAGGACACTATAAATTCCTCAGCGACTCTGCGGCTCCGGAGAGGGGCAGACAAGACGGAGCCAATTTCGTTGTCAGAGACGTAGACAATGTCGCGGACGGACAAGTGACACGTGTGTCACGTGCGACGTGGCGACACAGTGGGCCAGAAGACTGATGGAGGCGTCCAAAACTCTAGACGCGTTTTGAGCTCCAGAGTCGCTAAATGGGACTCGAACCGAACCCGTGTGTGACCCCACCAATGAATTGCTCTCAGAGCGAGGAACCCTTGGTTTTGGGGCCCCCACCGGCCTGTTCAAAGTCCCAATTTAAAAGGCGACTCTGGAGCTCAACGCTTCTAGAGTTTAGGCCGCCTCCACCGGTCTTCTGGCCCACTGTGCAATGTCGCGGACGGACTAGTGACAGTGTGACACGTGCGCCGCGACGACACGTGGACGCGGGAAATTTGAATCGCCGCCTTTGATTTGCCTACGAATAGCGCGCCTCCCTCCTCCCCCGCGGGGCGACTCGCAAGGTCGACACTCACTGTATCCAGGCCGCAGGGCACGGCGGCACAGTGGGCCAGAAGACCGGTGGAGGCGGCCAAAATTCAAGACGCGTTTTGAGCTTCAGGGTCGGTAAACAGGGCTCGAACGGAACGTGTGACCCCACCAATGGATTGCTCTCCGAACGGGAATCCATTGGTGGGTCACACGTTCGGTTCGAGTCTTGTTTTAGCGACTCTGGAGCTCGAAACGCGTCTAGAATTTTGGCCGCCTTCACCGGTCTTCTGGCCCACTGTGCGCAGGGCCGCCAGCAGAGACTGAGAGTCGTCCTCGTCGCTCTGTCTCCCTCGCACTCATGGGGCGTTCCCTATGGGTGCGAGAGAGACAGAGCGACGAGAACGACTCCCCGGAATCGGTCTGCAGGCCGCAGGGATACCGACGTCGGATTCGTCGCCGGTGATATATGTATGTATGAAGGAGTCTGCTTGATGCATGGCGACGGCTGTAGTGCGGGGACGCCCTGTCCTTATCACGCCGCCACACATACCATTTTTCTGTATCCCTCCTTTATTCTGTAGGGGCTCGTGTGAAAAAGTGTGTTTATTTTCATTTTTAAAGATCGTGATTTAAAACCTCGCTAAAGTGTTTTGAGTATTTGTCATTTGCATTAAAGCCATAATTAATCAGTAAACTACGAAGTATTTTCTTTGTAAACTTATGTAACTGAAAATACTCAAAGAATACTTTTGATTGTATGTAGGGTCTAAAATTATTGATAAGGTTATCAGAGGCCCGTTTAGCATTTATCCTGGGGATTCTGGGGGCCGCAATGGACTCAGAAATAATGTGTTGTTTTTTTTTTCTTTCAGTAAATCATTTACGAGCAGATTTCAGCCATCCTAAAAGTGGCTTCAATTTGGATGACTCGATGCGCGAGCCCGTTCGTACAGTGCGAGGTAGGTCATTACCGATTCCGTTTTAGAAAGCAGGGTGATCGAAACGCGCAGGTCCCCGGTTCGAATCCCGGGCCCTTTTTTTTCCTGCCCCTGCCCCTCCCCTTTCCCCAACCCCCACTACGACCGACCCGAACAAGTGGCAGAATTTGCGACGTGGAGTCAGGAAGCCGCACATTCTAACGCGAATCAGGCGGTCCTTTCCGTATGGAAATGCACGCGCCGTCGCTCTCGCACTGTGGCGGCCTTGCGGGACGCACAGTGGGCCAGAAGACCGGTGGAGGCGGTCAAAACTCTGGACGCGTTTTGAGCTCCAGCGTCGCTAAGCTGGACTCGAACCGAACGTGTGACCCCACCAATGGATTCCTCGTTCGGAGAGCAATCCATTGGTGGGGTCACAAGTACGATTGGAGTATCATTTAACGACTCTGGAGCTCAAAACGCGTCCAGAGTTTTGGCCGCCTCCACCGGTCTGCTGGCCCACTGTGGGACGCCCCGCGAGTGCGAGAGAGACAGCGCGACGCGCGGAATCACAGTACAGTCGAGATCCAGGCTGAAGCGAGGGGCTGGGGTTGTATTTCTTTGGCTGAATATGAAAAGCGCACCGTGCTTATTGCCAGAGACAGGTCTCAAGAGAGAGAGAGAGAGAGAGAGAGAGAGAGAGAGAGAGAGGAGAGAGAGAGAGAGAGGATGAATACGTCGTGAAGACGCCGCCCGCATGGCCCGGCACGTCCGGATGTGTGGCTGTGCCCGCGGAAGATCTTATCCCTGCTTGATAATGGCGGACGGACCGACAGGCAGACAGACAGACAGACAGACGGACAGACGGGCAGAAAACAATCATGCAATCAGAATCAGACAGATAGGCGTCACGCCTGAGTGGTGGACTAGTAACCCCTATAGTGGATCGCGTGGGAGCCACAAGGTCATGGCGCCATCACACTCACACACTCTCTTTCTCTTTCACACACACACACACACACACACACACACACAGAGGGGCGTGAAAACTCAGTGTGGTCGCGCAGAGATTACGGATGACGCCCGTGTGACGGCTGGCCGAACACAGCGCAGCGGCGCAGCCCTGTGGACCGGGAAAAAGAGACCGCTACACGTGTCTCGTTGTTTTTGTTTGTTGTCATTGCTCTTGCACTTGGAACGACAATGCTATATAGTTTTGCCGCTCTTTTTTGGCAGTGCACCGCTGTGGGACAGAAGACCGGCACCGGCGGCGAAAATTCTAGACGCGGTTTGAGCTGCAGAGTCGCCAAATGGGACTCGAACCGAACGTGTGACCCCACCAATGGATTCCTCGTTCGGAGAGCAATCCATTGGTGGGGTCACACGTTCGTTTCGAGTCCTATTTAGCGACTCTGGAGCTCAAAAACGCATCTGGAATTTTCGCCGCCACCACCGGCCTTCTGGCCCACTGTGAGGCGCGGACTGATTGAGACGTCTCGCAGGGCATGAGCGGAATGATAGTCCTCGTTAGGCAAGGCAGGCAGTGCCCCGGAGGCTACAACAACAACAACAATATGCTCGCCGTTTCTGGAAAGAATCTCGTCAGGGAAGAGTAGGAAAGGGTCCTGAAGTGGCTCCATGCTTGCGGGCTAGGTGCCTCGTTGAGTTCAAAAAGACGAGTTTGAACAGAGTATCGTGTAAAATGTAGAAAACGAAGCCTTGAATATCATCGGTAAATGCAGCAAAAAAAAAAAAAAAAAAAAAGGGGGAAAAGGGGGGCCCGGGGGCCCCCCCCGGGCCCGGGGGGGGGGGGGCCCCCAAAAAAAAAGGGGGGGCCCCCCCCCCCCCCCGGGGGAAAAAGGGGGGGGGGAAAAAAAATTAAAAATTTTTTCCCAAAGGGGGGGTTTTTTTCCCCGGGGGCCCCAAAGGGAACCCCCCCCCCCCTTTTTTTTTCCCCCAAACACCCCCCCGGGGGGGGGGAAAACCCCCCCCTTTCGGGGCCCCCCCCCGGGGGGGCCCCAGGGGGTTTTGGCCGGGAAAAACCCCTTTCCGGGTTTTTTTTTTTTTTGGGGGGGAAAATTTTAAAGGGGGGGCCCCCTTTTGGCCCCCCCAAAAAAAACCCCCCCCCCAAAAAACCCCCTTTTTGATTTGGGGGGTTCCCCCCGGGGGGGCCCCCCCAAATTTTTTCCCTTTGGGGGGCCACACGGGCCCAATTTTTCCCCTTTTTGGGCCAAAACCCCCTTTTTTTCCCCCAAAATTTTCCCCCCCTTTTCCCCCTAAAAAATTTTTTGGACCCCCCCCAAAAAAACCCTTTTGGGGGAAAAGGGGGGGGGGAAAAAATTTTTTTTTTGGGTTTTGGGAAAAAAAAAAAAAAGGGCCCCGGGGCCCCCCCGGGGGGGGGGGGGGGGGCCCCCCCCGGGGGCCCGGAATTTTTTGGGGGGGGGTTTTAATTTTTCCCCCCAAAAAAAAAAAAAAAACCCCAAAAAAAAAAAAAACCCCCTTTTTTGGGGGGGGCCCCGGCCGGTTTTTGGGGCGGGGGAAGGGGCCCCCCCCCCCCCGGGGGGAAAAAAACCCCTTTTCCCCCCCCGGGGGGGGGAAAAAAAAACCCGGGGGGGCCCTTGGCCCCCCCAAAAAACCCCCGGGCCCCCAAACGGGAAAAGGGGGAAAATTTCCCCCTTTTTAAAAAAACCGGGAAAAACCCCCCCCGGGCCCCCCCCCCCCCCCCCCCCCCCAAAAAAAAAACCCCAAAAATTTTTTTAAAAAAAAAAAAAACCCCCCCCCCCCCCCCTTTCCCCCCCCCCCGGGGGTTGGCGTTGTTTTTTTTTTTTTTTTTTTTTCCCCGGGGCCCCCCCCCCCCCTTTTTTTTTTTGGGGGGGGCCCCCCCCCAGCGGGCCCCTCGGCCAGCAGCAACACTCTCCCCGTCCAGTCGATCAAAACGCCGCGGGCCTCTGGGCCTCTGGACCAGTGGCTACTGCACTGTGGGCCAGAAGACCGGTGGAGGCGGCGAAAATTCTAGACGCGTTTTGAGCTCCGGAGTCGCTTGACAGAATTCCAACCGAACGTGTGACCCCACCAATGGATCTGCTCTCTGAACGAGGAATTCATTGGCGGGGCACTAGCTCAGTTTGAGTCCTGTGCACTGCCACCCTTGTGAGAAGGTCCTTTTTCTCCTCGTCTGAATTCGGGTCGATAAAATTATCCTTGCTGAAATTTTAGCGACAAAATTATCTTTGCCGAAATTCGGGTGACGAAGCCTGCCTCACCCACAATATGTCTCCCTGATCATGACTTGCATCCTCAGAGCAGAATGTAAAACAGGGAAGGTCGGTATCACTATTCATGGAGCCGGCGAATGGTTTTAACATTACCATTTTGGGGCCATCTTTCGACCTGTCGCCCTCGCCCCGCGCCCGAGCCGACCTCAACCACATGAAACTTTTCCACCCCAACAAACTCAGCCCTTTTCTTCTCGTCTCGTGTGCACCAGCGTAACATCCTCGGGCGCTCCCACCCTTCTTCTTCTTCTTCTTCTTCTTCTTCTTCTTCTTCTTCTTCTTCTTCTTCTTTTCTTCTTCTTCTTCTTCTTTTCTTTTTCCCTTTTCATCTATCTTTCATCATCTTTTCATCATCTTTTCATCATCTTTTCATCATCTTTTCATCAGCTTTTCATCAACATTTCATCAACTTTTCATCAACTTTTCATCAACTTTTTTTCATCATTTTTTTTTTCATTTTATCATCACCTTTATCTTTCTTTTCTTGAATCCTCCGATACCGTCCGCGATGGGCTTCGCGACACCTCTCTTTTGGCGAGGTTCTAACTCCAAACTGCAGGAAAGTCAACTTGCCAGTGACGTGATCTTTTTTTTTTTCGCCTTCCTGGAGCGTTCGTTCTCCTTGATTGCACTCGCCGCAGCTCCACTTGGTCGGCTAGACCCGGCAGTCATGTCCAGCTGGTGCTCAAACAGATCCCTCAAACTCGACTCGCTCTGACCATATCGGGCGTGTGTGAACAGGGCTTGCCCGGCTTGCCGCCCAGCTTGCCGGGCTCGGGTTGACTGCACGCTCGGAAAGAACCGCTCCGGAGCAGTTTCCCTGCAGACTGATTCCGAGAGTCGCCGTCTCCGTCGCTCTGTCTCTCTCGCACTCGTGGGGCGTACCGTTGAGGTGCGAGAGAGACAGAGCGATGACTCTCGGAATACGGCGCGTTCTCGGCGCGTCGCGCGGTCCTTTGGAAAAGGGATATGGGGGCCCTCTGGCAGCCTCTGGCCCTCAAAGGGGGTAGTTTTAATCCAACGGGAAGCCATGGCCTCTACACTCTAAATATGGGGTGCCCAGAAACTGGGCGCCTTTGTCGCCTGCCCCACTTTTTAGGGTGCCAAATGTCACCCAGTTTCTGGGCACCTTTGTCGCCCAGTCTCGGGGTGGACTAATCATGCAGTAACCGGCCCTCTCCCATGGTAGAGCATGCACAGATGTCTAGTTCCTGGGCGACTAAGGGGCCCAGAGTCTGGGCACCTTTGGCACCTTAGTCGCTGCTGAGCCATGGGGGAAAGGGAGGTTCCCTAATGGTTTGCCCACCCCGAGACTAGGCGACAAAGGTGCCCAGAAACTGGGCGACATTTGGCACCCTAAAAAGTGGAGCAGGCGACAAAGGCGCCCAGTTTCTGGACACCCTACATTTAGAGTGAAGCCATGGCCTCTAGGCAGAGCGGGGCGGAGCGCCTCGCCTGCAGTGTAAAGGCATTCGTCTCGGTCCGGTGGCCGCGGCGACTCCGCAGAACTGGCTTTTCGGAAAGCTGATTCACTGCCCTCTTGCAGTTTTCCTTTTGTTGTTGTTGGAGCGCCTTGCAGTGTGGGCAGCGCCGTAGAGCAGCGGAGTGCGGCGGGCTTGCCTACCCGCACTTGCCAGGCGCTCCGGCCGGCCGAACCGCTCCGACGACTCGTTTCGTCGCTCTGTCTCTCTCGCACCCCCACAGGGCGCACCGTGAGTGCGACAGAGAGAGAGAGAGAGAGAGAGAGAGAGAGAGAGAGAGAGAGAAGAGAGAGAGAGAGAAGACGGGCGGAGGGCAGAGCGACTAGGCGGACGCACAGTGGGTTAGAAGACCGATGGAGGCGGTCTAAACCCTAGACGCGTTTTGAGCTGCACAGTCGCTGAATGCGACTCGAACCAAACGTGTGACCCCACCCATGGATTGCTCTCCGAACGAGGAATCCATTGGTGGGGTCACACGTTCGGTTCGAGCCCTGTTTAGCGACTCTGGAGCTCAAAACGCGTCTGGAGTTTAGGCCGCCTCCACCGGTCTGCTGGCGAATCCACTGCGGGACGACGTGCGAGACTGGGTCGCTCACGAGGATCGAAGGGCCCCGCTGCTATCCCATCTGGTTCGGCGTTCAGCCTTCTCTCCCGCCGTCCCGCCCCGTCCCGGCGTTCAGCGGACCAGCCGACCGGGAACACGCCGAGCGTGGCGTGCTCCAAGATAAGGTCCACACACACACCACACACACACACACACACAACCCACCACCCACAACCACTCACACACTACACACGCACACACACACCACACACACACGGGGCAAACGGTACGGTAGCCGGATGCATTCCCTATGCGTCAGGGTGTTGCAGCACGCCTGCGCCACATTAAAGTCTGCGCGCGCACATTCGCGCCCTCTCTCTCTCTTACCCTCTCTTCTCGCTCTCCGCTCCTCTCTCTCTCCCTCTCGGTCTCTCTCCCTCTCGCTCTCTCCCTCTCGCGTCTCTCCCCCTTTCTCCCCCCTCTCTCTCTCTCTTTCTCCCCTCTCTCTCTGCTCTCTCCTTCTTCTCTCTCTCCTCTCTTCTCTCTCTCTCTCTCTCTCGCCTCCTCTTCTGCTCTCCTCTCTCTCTCTCTCTCTCTCTCGTCTGAGTAGGTGAAGAGGTCCCCGCGAAGTGCTCTCTTAAAAACATGTTTTGACAAGGCAATTCCACAAATCCAACTATAAATTAGTGAAAACCTGCAAGAACTAGTGTGAGGATTATCTCAAGACAAAAGTTTCAACGAAACCGTCGCGGGATGGAGCGAAAACTCCTTTTTCCTCCGTCCCCAACCGGCTGTGAACCACCATGGTTTCCCGCCAAAACGACTCGTCGCTTCATCAAGACCAATTTCCAACAACAATGAACCAAACCTTCTCTCTGTCGTCAGGACTGGACCATCGCATTGGCAAGCCCAACCAAGAACCCATTTCAACAGAATCCAACATCGACCAACAACCTAACCTCTACATCCCGTCCAAACATGACGCCTCAAGGCCGCCATGATACCCGCCAACAAACAGCTGATCCAACAACAACAAAGCCAGCAGGTGTCAACCGACAAGAGAGCCCAAACTATCGTCCATCAGAAAATGTGCAGTAGTGCTTCAAGATACAAGAGGAATTTCTCAAGATCAGTGCCTTCGAAGTGTGGCTGACCTCATCGGAGGCCACAACATACACTATGTGACAAGACTTAGTGGTGGTGCTAGAATATGTCTATACCTAACTGATCAACAACCGTGGAAAAAAATTATGTGAGGGAGGAGGGATAAGTGTGGGAGCACAATTTGTCCCTATTCGTCGCTATGTTTCAGAAGCCAAAAGTGTCATCTCAAATTGCCCACCAGAACTATCCGATGAAGAACTAAAAATTTTGCTACAACTTATGGTACATTCGCTCTGCACCAACAAGACTCAAAGTTACTACTTCTCATGATGATCTCAAGCACATACGTACATGGAGAAGATCGTCTACATGATGCTTCACGAAGAAGGAAGAGGACCTCAACTACCACCTCTAATGAATATCACATCACCAGATGGATTCAAATATACCATCTACATCGACAAGGATGAGCTGTATGTAATTTCTGCCTTGGACCAGGACATGTCGAAGAAAAAATGCAGAGAAAGAACAACAGAATGCAGACTTCCCACTTATGTCTAATTTCAGACCCCCAGCAGCACATAGATTGTTTGTTCACTCAACTGGAGAGAGCAGCCATGCCGTCAACAAAACTCCCCAAACAAGGCCAAATCTGGATTCGATTAACAATCTCATGCCCCATTTTCTTCACCCTCAAGAAGCAGGACAAGTTCTTTCTCATCAAACATTGAACATCCATCTCAAGAAGATCCCCCAATTGTCACTCAAGAAACCCCAGAAGAAAGAAGAAAGACCAATCAGTTCCCATCCAAGAAGAAATTGACAAAACCCATCAAGAAAACACATACTGGTATGATTTTTCTCAACCACAAAGTGTTACAATTCACAATGAAGCTGAAGCCCAAAAGAAGAGAAAGCATTCACCCGAAGAAACCTACAGTCAGAACTGAAGTCGCTTAAACCAAGTCAGCATGACTCATCTGCTGAAATGGAACTTGATACATCACAACAAAGTTTTGACAGCTCCAATGAAATGGAAGTAGAAACTGATTCAGATTCCTATGAGAAAGTAATGTCAAAGAGCCAACAAAGAAGACAGAAGAAAGAAGAAATTGTTCGTTCAAATCTCATTAAAAACTGAATTTTGATGACTCAAAACTATCAGCACAAGATTTGAAGATTTTCTTGATAAATGCAGAGGAAAAGCCAACTCTAAAAAAGTAGCAGCACAAATAACGAGGGATAAAAATGAACTACTAAGACAGCTTGAGCGTGCTTTCATTTTATGCCCTGATCAAAATCTCTCAAGGAGACTAGACAGGGCCATCCAAGCCTTAAAACAACCTGATGAAATCTAAGAAAATTTTCTCTACTACCTCATGTTACTAATTTTGTCATTTCTAGTCATGGCTTCAACCCTGACCTTAAATGTCAAGGGGCTAGTCAGTCACCAAACACAATTGGCATTGTTTGATTTAGCAAACAACAAAAGCAAAATTTTATTCTTCAAGAAACAAACCTTCAAGAGAATGCAGTTATGTTTTTACCCTCAAGATTATAATTTTTTATCAACAAACCAACCCAAGCCTCTTCAGGTGTTGCAATTGCTTTCCAACAACAATTTTTTGATGAAGTAGAATTTATTTCTCATGAAGTACTTGCCCCTGGGTACTTACAGGTTATAACAATCAAAATTGAAAGTATAATTTATCATCTTGTTAATGTTTACATGCCTCAAGCTACTCCAAATGCAATCCAAGTTATCAACAAGATTGATTTTTATCTTACAAATACTGAAGACTCTTCAAGATTCATCATTGGTGGAGACTGGAATGTTACTGTCGAAAAAATGACCGATTAAATTGCGCTGAGACAAGAATTGAAGTTGCCAACAAAATGAAGCTCTTGATCCGTCAACACAATCTGTCAGATGTTTGGAGAGATTTCAACCCAAACAAGAGCCAATATACCTTCAGAGGACTGCAACAAAACCATCCCATGTCAAGACTTGACAGAATATATGTAAAAAATAAGGACCAATATGATAAGAAACACTGCAATAGTTCCTTCATTTTCTGATCACTCTGCAGTCAATATAACATTCAACACCAAAGACCTCAGTACAGCCCGCCCTACTGGAAGATGGACACCGCTACTTTGAAGTCAAAACAATATCAAGAATTATCACACAATCATTTCCTTTTATGAAAAAATCAAAAGACCAAACTGCGACATCTGTAAATTATGGGATGAACTCAAAGAAGATTAAATAGCATCACAACGTTTCATGAAATATTCCATCTACAAGCAAGAGAAAAATTCACAACCCTTCAAGCTCAATAAATTTCATCCAATCTAAATCACAAATGTCAAGAAGAGATGAAGAAAGCCTGATACAACTAGAAAAAGAAATAGTAGAATTATATAGAAAAGATTCAGTAACAAATTATCACTAATTGAATCAATGTTATCCAGAAGCCACTGTCAATCAAAATTCTTTCTACGCCTTGCCAAGCAGGCTAAGCCATCAGTATCCATGGACCAGTTGGAAATAGAAGGCCAGCTTACCAGTGATAAAGATAAGATTTTCCCTGTAGTACAAGAAAGTTTTAAAGCATCCTTCTCAGATGCAAATATTAATAGACTCCAGCCAGATAATGTATTTATCAAAATCTACCATCCCTGTCTCCAACTGACAGAGAGTTATGTGATGCACCAATTTTAGAACAAGACATCGAGGAATCTATCAACATGGCAAAGCTAAATCGAGCACCTGGAATTGATGGACTCCCAATTGAATTTTACAAATTCTTTTGGCCTCAACTCAAGAATATTTTCATCAAGGTTATAAAACATTTTGAAGAAACGGAAGATTACCCGCAAGCATGAAGAAAATTGTCATCAAACCCGTTCCCAAATCGGAGACAGAACCCTGAAGAATTGGAGACCAATTTCTCTCATGAACTCTGATTATAAAATTATATCAAGAATTTATAGTAGGAAAATAGCAAACGTCATCTCCAAGTTACTTTCCTCAGATCAGAGCTACTCAGTACCAGGAAGAAACAATATACGATAATTTGCACCTCATAAGAAACATCATTCGCCATGCCAACCAATCCAACTCACCTCTAGCAATCCTAAGTATGGACCAAACTGAAGCCTTCAATAATATTTCACATCAATATCTATTCCATCTTCTAGAAATACAAGGTTTTGGTCCAAAACTATGCACTGGAGTCCAATCGTTGTTGACAAACACACAAGGTTTTGTCAAAATTGGCTCAGCTCTACTTACACCGTTCATTTTCAAGAAAGGACTCAAGCAAGGGGATCCAATCGCAGGCCCACTATATATCCTAACCATTGAACCCTTTTTGAGGTATGTGTCTAACAACATGGACATCAAAGGTTATCTAATACCAATGTCAACAAACATCAGACCTAAGTGCACTGCCGTTGCAGACGATATTAATTTTTTCATAACAGAAGAGGACGACTTCGAGAAGATCGATCTTGCTTTCCAGCAGTACAGCCAACAGTCAGGTGCTAAATTGAATCAAAACAAGTCAACTGGATTATTCTGTGGATCTTGGAAACAAGAAATGATACCCCAAGGAATATATGAATAATGAAGGAGCAAATATTTGGGAGTCTACATAGGAAACAACAAAACTTATGAGAAAAAAATTGGCAAGACCTTTCCGTTAAATAAGCGGAACTTTCAACAACTGGACACAATATGTCAAGCTAACATCATACCAAGGTAGAAGAATAATTTGTAACCAGCTCATTGGGTCACAATTAATCCATGTCCTAAATGTTCTGCAACCACCAAGACTTTTCATCCAACAAATCCAAACTCGAATGAACAACTTCTTGTGGCAAGGTAAACATTGGCTCCACCAAAACTTCATCTATGCACCAAAAGAAGAAGGGGATTAGAAATTATTAATCTACATGCAAAAATAAATTCCCTGAGACTTTCATTAGCAAGTGCAATCCAGCAAAAACCAAATAGTAAAGACTCAACCATTCTACTTCATCACTACAATCTTTCTTTGTATGGAGACATTTCTCCATCACTATTCTTCTGTCAAGTCAAGCAAGAAAAAGATATGTGCAACTTGGTCCCTTCTATCAAAGTCTACTGATAGCATGGCACAATATAGGTCCAATTTTGAACACTACAGTTTTCCCTATAAATGTACTGAGAAAAATGCCACTCTATGGAAGCATGCTAAGTGATCAAACAAATTTCAAATAATCCCTGATTGGAAAAAGTGTGGACCACACCACATTGGAAAAAATGTTAAAAGAAGATGGATCCTGGGAAACACTCAACCTCCAACAGTACACAATTTCAACGCAAAGAATTGAGCTACAACTACAATCAAATCAAGATCCATTTCAGCAAGAAGATAAAATTCAGCAGTCTAATGAAGAGCATGAGCCAAAAAATTCAGCTTTAGACGCAAGATCAAGAAAAGCTTTTCCACTTTCCATCAACAAAAAAAGTAAGTACCTTGCAAGTCTTCAACCATTAATATCAAAGCCTCAAGTAAATGGAAAATCAAAATCATAAATAAGAAGATTAACTGGATGTCCCTATACAATCACCCAATTGACAAACGAGATTCTGAGGTTTGCTGGAGATTGTTATATGAGCTTTAGCTACTCCAAAAGCTACCTCAGTGGAATATTATTTAAAAACTTGATTGTCCTGGTGCCCTCACAAGAGGACGATAATGCATTGACTTCCTTTGCAAGAAGCCTCTCCAGTTATTGACTATGCCCTCTGAGAAATATGTGCTATAATGGAACCCAACCACCCCTCTCTTTGCAAGAGCTATATAGGGTTTCCAGTACAAACTGATGTTTGATCGAGGTTAGGGATTGATGAAGACTCAAAAAGCTTCGTAGGACTTGGTTTATTATGACTTTCAATCTACTGTACATCATACACACGTCTGCACGCCACCGAACACACAGCACAAGAGAGCAAGGCACCGACGCGCAGCCCCGGGGTACACTCGTCCGCCACCAGGGAGCGCCACCGACGGGGTATACAGATACACATTCACATTCAGATAAAGGCTAGATGAGAATTCGCTTCGTCAACACCCCTCCTCGAGTTATCAACTAGCCTTACTGGAAACATTCCAATTGTCGATCTATGCTTAAAGAAGCCTTCGGCAG
>NW_023144630.1:6818854-6843207 GCF_012932325.1 Thrips palmi | reverse complement strand
GCGCCGGGCGACCACGTCGTCGGGGACAGCCGTTAAAGGCCGTGGGTGCTGGGGCAACATAGTTGTTTACTGTTGACGACAGTGTACTACCACCACATGTAGTACTGTCCAGCTTGCTTCGACACTGTCTAAAAGTCAAATCGTATTGACGAGTATTTAGTTGATTTCGTTGCAAATGTCATGCCCACTGAGAAAGAACCGTACGCAGGCAGCATGCGCTCAGAGACGGATCCAGGAGCACAGAGGCACTTTTTGGCTACCCACAGGAACCTTCGGCAAAAAGAATTTTCCGAGGTACACCCTTAAAACCTTACAAACTATTTGAGGCCTTAGAAAGAAAAGAAGCCTGTTATAACGAAGTGTGTTGTGCCTACTTAAGCTAAAAAAAAAAATACTTAGTAATTTACGATCTATTACTTTGAATTACAGACTAAATATAGTTTGCACCTTATGCTCGAAACATTTCGTAAGGTTTTAGTCGTGTAGTACTTTCGTGGATTCAACCAGATTCAACAAAAACTTTTAGTGTTGGGCGCTTCGATTCAATTCCTGTTTACAGTGAAGAATGCGGCGCAGTGTTGTTTTCCAGTGGGGGTGCTGCGCCGTGTTTTCGCGTGGCGCGGCTTGACGCCCTGGCGCCCTGCTTCAAGGTCCTCCCGGTCCTCCTCTAAATGCGTCGCCCCTGCGGACGCCTGTGGACTGCGTCCGAAGCGTCGCTCCGTCTCTGTCGCGCCGCGGCGGTGCGAGAGAGACGGAGCGACGGCTGTCAGTGTGGCGACGACGGCGGCCGTGACGCGGCGCGGGAATTTCAAATTCGCGGCGACAGGTCGGCAATAGCGAATCACGGCGAGAATGCGCGCGAAACCGTGGCGGCGCTTTCGAGCTCTCGAAATGTGAGGTGGCAGGCCTGGCGGCGACGCAGCACGGGAAATATTGCAAATGGGGCGCCGGCACCGCGACACACAGTGGGCCAGAGGACCGGTGGAGGCGGACAAAGTCCTAGACGCGTGTTGAGCTCCAGAGTCGCTAAATGGGACTCGAACCGAACGTGTGACCCCACCAATGGATTGCTCTCCGGACGAGGAATCCATTGGTGGGGTGGCACGTTGGGGTTCTAGTCCCATTTAGCGACTCTGGAGCTCAAAACGCGTCTCGAGTTTTGGCCGCCTCCTCCGGTCTCCTGGCCCACTGTGCACCCCGCCGACGGCATGTGCTGCACGACGACGCCGTCTTCCGCGACGCGAGTGGAGCGGCTTTTCATTTCGCGCCGGAAAAAGGTTTCCAGCATTGAGCTGGTGAGCTGAGCTGCGCGCCGCGCACCTCGAAAGGCTCTGGCGCGGGTTCGACTCTTCGCCGGGTCCAAACAGTTCTCGCCTTTTTTTAGGGGGGCCGATTCATATGCGGAAGGCCCAATCTGTTTGGCACGCCGGCGAGGAAAGAAAACCAAACACAGCCTGGCGGAGTGTACAGTGTGAGGCTGGCGAGCAGCGGCAAGCCAGAAAGGCAGCCAGGCAGCCAGCCAGCCGGCCAGCCAGAGGCATGTTAAACGAAACACGCACTAGAACCGCCAAATGCGTGAGCCGCGCCCCGCCCGGTTTACATGATGCGTTGTTATTTGGGGCGGGGCGGGGCGGGGCGGGGCGGGGCGGGGCGGGGCGGGGCGGGTTGCGGCGGGGCAGTCCGTCCGAAACGACCACCCCGCCCCGCCCCGCCCAAAGGTCGCCGCCTAGCATTTGGTGGGTCCCCCGCCTAGCATTTGGTGGGTCCCGCTCTAAAAGGGGTGCGGCGCGGTCTGTTACCCTCCGGGCCCCCTAGGGCGGGGCGGGGCGGGGTGGGGTGGGACGGGGTGGGGCGGGCCCCAGGGTGCGGGCACCAGGGCGGCGCCCCAGGGCCATTTTAGCACGCCGTACTGCAAATGGCACTAGGTGACCCGGTCCACCGCGACGCGTCGCTGAGTCAACCAATCAACCCGTCGGCCAATCAGAGAACGCCGCTAGCTGCTGCATGGTGATGGTGATGACGGGGATGGTGATGAGGAGGATGGTGATGAAGGGGATGGTGATGAAGGGGATGGTGATGTCGGGGATGGTGATGACGGGAATGGTGATGACGGGGATGGTGATGACGGGGATGGTGATGACGGGGATGGTGATGACGGGGATGGTGATGAAGGGGATGGTGATGAAGGGGATGGTGATAGGGGATGATGACGGGGGTGGTGATGACGGGCCCGTCTGCCAACGTAACAGTGTTTGTCCCAGCAGCACGGCACAGGAAACGAAGCGAAGACGTCCCCGCCGGCAATGCCGACACCTTACGTAAGAAACAGCAGAAAAAGAGAAAAATCTCGCGGAGAGAAAAAAAACCGCTCAACCCAAGACCGAGGCCATGCTGCGCGCCTAATTGGTCTGATTCGATGACGCTCCCCTCCAGGAGCCCCTCCAGGGCTTCCAGGCTTCCTGGAATTGCAGGAGGCCCTGGAGGAATTAACGGACCGATGGCCAATGGAGCGGACTTCTTCGGGCTGCAGGGGGCTGCAGGGGGCTGCAGGGGCTGCACGGGGCTTTCGCGCTTCTGATTGGTCGGAAGGCAGGCGGAAGCGCCTGGGCGCCGGAAGTGGAGCCGATGATGAAGGAGAGGGGGGGGGGGGCTGCTTGTTTGGCAGAGGAAGTGAGCGGAGCACCACGGGCCCCAATATGCACCGCAGACGCCGCAGCGACAACCCCGGGACGACTCGCACAGTGGATTTGCCAGAAGACCGCGCAGGCGGCAAAAACTTTAGACGCGTTTTGAGCTCCAGAGTCGCTAGATGGGACTCGAACCGAACGTGTGACCCCACCAATAAATTGCTCTCCGCACGAGGAATCTATTGGTGGGGTCACACGTTAGGTTTGAGCCCTGTTCAGCGACTCTGGAGCTCAAAACGCGTCTAGAGTTATAGCTACTGGTCCACACTTCTGGCCCACTGTGCGTGCAACCCCAGGTCGAGTCGAGTCCTGCACAACAAAATATACTGGAAAGCACAACCTGCCTTATGGAGTGGTCTTGACAGGTACACTTTAGGAGGAGTGAACACGACAAACACACCTCAGGACGACCAACAAAATCACTTATTACTTTGGAGCGTGGTGATGAAATCTATATCAGTATTTCAACGTTTCAACAGGCACGCGCCCCCGCCCCCGTCCCAGCCGTCCAGGCCGTCCCGGGCCACGGACCAATGTCCCGGGCTGGGCCGGGCCGCCCCGTGAGGGGATCGGGGTTGATGACTATTGTTGCAGCGGCGCCGGCCCCAGAGGGGCACCACGACACTCGGAGAACACTACGCCACTGTAATTTGTTCTCAAACTCACCCCTACAAACACACACACACACACACACACACACACACACACACACACACATTCTCTCTCTCTCACACCTACATTCCTACACATCTACACACAAACACACCTACACCTACACCCACACACACACACACCCACACACACACACACACACACACACACACACACACACACACACACACACACACACACACGGCGATGACCCGGTCGCCACACTGGCCGCGGCCCCAGCGAGCGGAAGCTTTGACCCGGAGGCAGTTTGCAGCAGGAAACCAAAAGGGGGGCGAAGGAGCGCGCTGGCTGGAGTCCCGTCGTCGTCTCAGCGAATCAAATCACAATGCCGGCCGCCACCTAAAGTCACTTTGCCTCTTTCCGGGGTCCGCACAGTGGGCCAGAAGACCGGTGGAGGCGGCCGAAACTCTAGACGCGTTTTGAGCTCCAGAGTCGCTCAATGGGCCTCGAACCGAACGTGTGACCCCACCAATGGATTCCTCGTTCGAAGAGCAATCCATTGGTGGGGGTCACACGCTCGGTTCGAGTCCCATTTAGCGACTCTGGAGCTCAAAACGCGTCCGGGATTTTGACCGCCTCCGCCGGTCTTCTGGCCCACTGTGTGCCGTCTCTCTCGCTCCCGTACGGCGCGCCCCCGTGAGTGCGAGAGAGACGGAGCGACGAAAACGACGACGAGTGAGCTGCGGGCTGGTCGTTTTGGGGCGGGCCAGCGCAAAGCGAGTGAAGCTGCTTTGGAAGCCCCGGCACGTGGCATGCGGCCAAGCGGGGCGGGGTGGGGCGGGGCAGGACCCTCCATCGAAGGGCGCCGCCACTATGGCCCACTCCCTTCTGGTCCAAATCTGGGTCGGAGCCCTCCTGCCCTACGCCCTGCGTCGCCCTGCGTCCTGGGATGACGGGATATGCATAGGCCGGCATGGCACAGTGGGCCAGAGGACCGGCGGAGGCGGCCAATACTCTAGACGCGTTCTGAGCACCAGAGTCGCGACACACGACGCGAACCGAACGTGTGACCCCACCAATGGATTGCTCTCCGCACGAGGAATCAATTAGTGGGGTCACACGTTCGGTTGGAGTCCCATTTAGTGACTCTGGAGCTCGAAACGCGTCTAGAGTTTTGGCCGCCTCCACCGGTCTTCTGGCCCACTGTGCGTGGACCCGGCCGGCATTGTACGCCCAATTCCGATGCAAATGGCAAACTTTAGCCACAGTGTCGCCACGACGGAGCAGCCTGGCAGCGCAGGGAAGGCACACTGGGAAAATCATGTACCTCTATTGTCGACCACTATCGCCACATTAGAGCACATGGAAGCTACAAGTACAATTTCATACGTAAATGAGATGCAGTCTTTTGATATTGAGCAGACGGATTTATAAAATGGTTCCTCGTACATAACTTTACTCCTGCACAAATGCGTCAATACTGGCGTACCGTTGAGTGTGCAGACCAGACGAGCCCAAGGGGATTTCGAAATGCCTCCAGGGGTTTCACAGAGAGCCCTCAGGGTTTCCAGAGGGAATCCAGAGGACTTCGGCCGGAGTGCGGCGGCACTGCCAGAGCACTGCAGCTAATGGGATTGCCTCACAGGGTGCCCGCCACATGCGCGCTCTCTCTCTCTCTCTCTCTCGATACTAATTCAGCGCCACTTACGCCATCGAGGGGACCAGGGGGTTCCAGTTACGCGGCAAATCGCCGGCGAAAAGCACCTGCGCTCTGTGGCCGTTGGCGCCGCACAGTGGGCCAGAAGACCGGTGCAGGCGGCCAAAACTCTAAACAGAACTCAAACCGAACGAGTGACCCCACCAATGGATTGCTCTCCGAACGAGGAATCCATTAGTGGGGTCACACGTCCGATTCGAATCCCATTCAGCGACGCTGCGCAGCTCAAAACGCATCAAAAGTTTTGGCCTTGGTTTTGGCCGCCTCCACCGGTCTTCTGGCCCACTGTGCGTCATGCAGTTCACGCGGCGCACCCTTTTCGAGCTCTCGAATCGAAGAGGGGTCCGCAGCAGTCGACCTGCAGTTCGACGTCAGTATCCTTCCCCTCCCCATGGCCGGGGGGTGCCCCTAGGGGGTGCCACAGGGTACCACTACACTGCAGTGATATAGAGGACGCCACAGCCCTATCAGCGCTCTGATCCCTTGACAGCCCGCTGGCCGCGTCCGGGGCGGTCCGGGAGGCCAACAAGGTCAAGCTGTCCATGCTCGCCCAGTCCGGCCAGGCCGCGCGCCCCGGACGCCACGCCACGCCACGCCACGCCACGCCACGCCACGCCACGCCACGCCACGCCACGCCACGCCACGCCACGCCACGCCACGCCACGCCACGCCACGCCACGCCACGCCACGCCGCGCCTCGCCATGAAACGGCACGGCCCGGCAAGTCACGCCGTGCCCGGGCACGCCGTCCATGGCCGTGATAGACCAGCTGGCCGCCCCCAATAATCGACTGTCAACACCGAGGGATGGGGATGGGGCCAACAGTGTAGAGGGCAGCGGGGCAGCGCGATCAAGGAGGTAGGTCAACGACCACTCCACAGCAAAATATGCGTCACCACAGTATAGGCCAGAAGACCGGCGGGCGGTCAAAATCCTAGACGCGTTTTGAGCTACAGAGTCGCTAAATGGGAGTCGAACAGAACGTGTGACCCCACCAATGGATTCCTCGTTCGGAGAGCAATCCGATGGGAGGGTCACACGTTCGGTTCGAGTCCCGTTTAGCGACTCTGGAGCTCAAAATGCGTGGCCTACTGTGCAGAGGTCACCGAACGAATTCTGACAGTGCACTACACCGCCAACAACGTTGGGGCCGGTTCAGTCCGACACGTGGGAGGGCGCGTGGAGAGAGCGGCGGCTTTGTACGGGTCCTCCGTCACCGACCAAAACGAGACCACGTGACATTCAAAGGCCCCGCGGCGTGTCAACCGAAGCACCGTAACTTCGGACCAAAGTCAGTCCCGCTTGGGCCCCGATTATTGTGCTTCTGGCCAAAGTCGAGTTTTCCACACTCGCTGGAGTGGGAGAGGGGGAGAGAGAGAGAGAGAGAGAGAGAAAGAGGAGAGAGGAGAGAGAGAGAGAGAGAGGAGAGAGAGAGGAGAGAGAGAGAGAGAGAGAGACTCCTGATGCGACTGCTGATGCAGACTTCGCCACCACAGTACCGAGTTTGCTGCTCAAGTTGCGCCGCTTCGCCGCTAGGGTGCGTCGTCCAGAGGCGACTTTCGATATCAGAGTTTGAAGACCCCTAGAAAGTTTCGATTTTTTGTGCCGATTTCGGAACTGACCTCGGTTTTTCGATCGGAGTTAATCTTCTTGGTCCTACCGGCCAAAATGTACCAAAAAGCGGCAGTTTCTGAAAAAAATGTTCAAAAAGGCGATTTTTTAGCCTCAATTCTGTGTTAAAACGTCCCGGAGTAATTCTGATGGTTGTTGTTAGTGCCAATGGGTATACACAACACCAAAAAAAATATGAGAGCGAACTGGAACCTATCTAGCGGATATCCCGGGGGCCTGCAATAAAAAAAAAATTGTGAAAAAACTCCCTTAAACGACCATTTTTGGCCCTCAGAGACCCCCCAGCGTCCGAATTTTGGTGCCCTATGCGGTCAAAATGTTGGGTACTATCAAAGGCAAGAACGTAAGGTGAGCGGCGGAGGGCTGGGACGCATTTCAGCTTTCGCGCAGCAGCGGGAAACATTTTTAGGAACAACTGAAAAAACACCAAAAAGCGCTTTTTGGAATTTTTTCGGTTTTTCGCCGGCCCAAAACCCCTACTAGTGTTCCTCTTAGGTGACATTCCCCAAAATACAACAAAAACAAACGCAATTTAAACTCAGGATCAGGTCAGAGCCCCGTCTTGTTAAATTCACTAAAATTAAAAATTTATTTTAAAAGTGACCTTGGTCTTAACCTGCCATTCAAACGCTCAATCGCCTTTCCGACAAAGTAGGGGAAAAACTGCTTCGGCAGTTTTGACCTTCGAAGGTGCCCCTCTGTGGGGCATATGGGCCCCGTGCCCATAATAACCTAATTCCGCATTGCGGCAGCAGGACCCGCTTGTAACACTACTCCGATTAAATTAATCTTCTTATTTTAGGTATCTACAGCGACGCAGGACAAAAGACCCCGTGTGAGGTATCCTTTGGCCCCACGTGGGGTCAGAAATCGAACTTCTAGACCAATGCAGATGGAAACGTCGTTCTTTTTTCTTTCACTTCAACTGCTTTCTGACGGACGTTTTACGACGCTTGAAATGATGGGCGTGTGCGTGCGTACGTGCGGGCTTGAGACGAGGTTGGGCTCACAGTTGCCTGTCGGGCGGTCGAGGTGTCAGTTCAACTGTACTGATCATTATGTTTAGTTCATATCATCGCATGCAAAGCAATTCTGTTCGAATATCCGTTCTTTTTTGGTCCATCGAAAATTTAGCGAAACGTGCCAAATCGTGAAATAACGCGTTCATCGCAGTACACTGCGAGAAAAAAGTACGTAAAAAGTACGCAACATGTCTGGTCTATAATTTGCCTGGACCGTCCGTACTTGCCAACTACGGGACGTTCTGTACTTTATACCGTACCCATTTACATGGGTTGATATGGCGAGCAAGTACGGAACGTTCCGTACACGGTAAGAAAGGTACCTGGTTTTCCCAGGAGCCCTATGGCGAAGACGGGAGTATTCGTTTTGCGCCGCGTCTACCTGAGTATACTAATCCGGGGTGAAAAATGCTCATTTGCGCCGGGGGCCGATCCCTAAGCGTTTTGTCGAGTTTGGTCGTTTTGCGCCGCGTCCCGCCCCAACTCGGCTCAGTTCAACCTGGCTCCGCTCGCACGGAGAGGTTTTAGACTTGTTTGGCTACCGTTATAGTCGGGTCACGGCTTTTGAGAGTACACACCCTGTTAAGTGCCCTCCGTCATCGAAGGTCCCATCGATGATGAAAGTACAATTTGCAGTAGGCGTTGAACAATATGTGTCACCAGGCGGGAACAAAATTGTATCACCGTTGGATGTGCTTAAAATTGCACAACTCGTGGGACAAAAAATGTCCCATGACATTCAGTGTGTAGGAAATTTGAACCACTCAGTGAGGAAGAATGGAAGCAGACGTCAAACAAATCGGAGAGGTTTTTGACTTTTCCATCAAATCCCCTGACATGCCCCTGAAAACAATTTGCCATTTGCGCCGGATCACATCACTTCAAGACGGCCCCCGAAGCGATACGGCGCAAACGGTCTGTTCCCGGATTAGAGCAGGTAGACGCGGCGCAAAACGCATACACCCGCGAAGACATAGGCGGTTTCCAGGGGGTTCCTGGGAAAACCAGGAACCGTTTTTACCGTGTACTTTTCTCCGTACCTCCGTTCTATATTTTTCTGTACCATTTCCGTACAAAAGTACGGAGTTTTTAACAGTGTAGGATAAGTCGCGCGCCAGCTGTCACGCACGCTACTTCACTGGCAATAGAAGCTGCTCACCGGACGGCTGAATATTCCCCGCGCATACTGCTGGCATTGAAGATGCTTCAGACTTCATTTGACAACTCGCAGAAAAAAAGTGTTACTGCGTCGCGGGCGCGATTTTGTCTCTGTTCGCCTACCTAGGTGATAGTCCTTTCGGAGTGATAGTTGGTGAGTGCTGCGTCGCGGCATACAGGACATGAGCCCCGTCCCGTTTGAGCCCCGATGGTCTGAGCCCCGACCTGAGCCCCAACTTGAGCCCGGGTTGAGCCCCGACTTGAGCCCCGACCGAAGCCCCAATTTCCAGAGCCCGGATTGAGCCCCGACCTGAGCCCCGTTTGAGCCCCATTTGAGCCCCACTTGAGCCCCGTGGCAATAATTCATGCAAAAGTGCGTGATTTTAGGTCGCGGGGCTCAAATGGGGCTCAAACGGGGCTCAGGTCGGGGCTCAATCCGGGCTCTGAAAATTGGGGTTTGGGTCGGGGCTCAAGTCGGGGCTCAACCCGGGCTCAGGTTGGGGCTAAGGTCGGGGCTCAAACGGGACGGGGCTCATGTCCTGTATGCCTGCCTCCCGGGTGGTAAGCATTGTTGCTTCGGACGTGCCGTACACCGGGGTAACGACAGCAAGGGTTACTTGAAACACTTCTGCTTTTGTACCCTTTAGGCAAGCCACGCCAGCGGGGCACCTTCAAAGGTTAAAACTGCCGAAGCAGTTTTTCCCCTACTTTGTCGGAAAGGCGATTGAGCGTTTGAATGGCAGGTTAGGACCAAGGTCACTTTTAAAATAAATTTAAAAATTTTTGTGAATTTTAAAAAGACGAGGCTCTGACCTGATCCTGAGTTTAAATTGCGTTTGCATATTGTTGTATTTGGCGAATGTCACCTAAGAGGAACACTAGTAGGGGTTTTGGGCCGGCGAAAAACCGAAAAAATTCCAAAAAGCGCTTTTTGGTGTTTTTTCAGTTGTTCCTAAAAATGTTTCCCGCTGCTGCGCGAAAGCTGAAATGCGTCCCAGCCCTCCGCCGCTCACCTTACGTTCTTGCCTTTGATAGTACCCAACATTTTGACCGCATAGGGCACCAAAATTCGGACGCTGGGGGGTCTCTGAGGGCCAAAAATGGTCGTTTAAGGGAGTTTTTTCACAATTTTTTTTCATTGCGGGCCCCCGGCATATCCGCTAGATAGGTTCCAGTTCGCTCTCATATTTTTTTGGTTTTTGTGTATACCCATTGGCACTAACAACAACCATCAGAATTACTCCGGGACGTTTTAACACAGAATTGAGGCTAAAAAATCGCCTTTTTGAACATTTTTTTCAGAAACTGCCGCTTTTTGGTACATTTTGGCCGGTAGGACCAAGAAGATTAACTCCGATCGAAAAACCGAGGTCATTTTTCCAAAATCAGCACAAAAAATCGAAACTTTCTAGGGGTCTTCAAACTCTGATATCGAAAGTCGCCTCTAGACGACGCACCCTATTCGCCGCTTGGGCCGCTAGTTCGCGTTATTGCCGCTGGCTGCACCTACAGCGCTGCGAGCCGCCACACTGTAGCCAAACCGCCAAAACAAAAAGCTGGCCCAGCGAAACACGCCCTGCCGTCTCGATTTCGCCAGCTCGACGGAAATCCCAACTTCGGGTGTCCATCTCTCTTCAACGGTGAAGGTTGGCAGCCTTATGCTACTGAATTGCGTTGTTCTGGCTACAAATCTAAAAGCGCTCACCGAAGTTGGTCAGATAATTAGTCCCGCATAGCCCACAGTGGGCCAGAAGACCGGCGGTGGCGGCCGAAACTCGAGACGCGTTTTGAGCTCCAGAGTCGCTAAATGGGACTCGAACCGAACGTGTGACCCTACCAATGGTTGCTCTCCGAACAAGGAATCCATTGTGGGGTCACACGTTCGGTGCGAGTCCCATTTAGCGACTCTGGAGCTCAAAACGCGTCTAGGATTTCGGCCGCTCCACCGGTCTTCTGGCCCACTGAGCGTTCGCGAGATATCTGCCGTTTTGCCGAGTAGGCACTCGTCGGGTCGTCAAACACACCGTTTGGCTGCCTCGACGAACCGTCCGCCGCGCCACTGTATATCGCGTATCTTTTTTGCGGCCGGCGCCTGGCAGCGCCTGCCAGCGAGGTCGACGGTGCGTATAAATCAACCCCAGCCGAGCGATTCAGAGTCGTTATGTCGCCGTCTCTCTCGCACCCGCACGGCCCGCCCAGCGAGCGCGACGGAGACAGACGCCGCGGAACGACTTCCGGAAGCGGCCCGCGCCAGCCTCACTTCACACTCCATTTCTGCCCTTTAGGCACAACCCCCGCAACCCCGCCCGCGCACAGTGGGCCAGAAGACCGGCGGAGGCGCACAAAACTCAAGACGCGTTTTGAGCGCCAGAGTCGCTGAATGGGACTCGAACCGAACGTGTGACCCCACCAATGGATTGCTCTCCGAACGAGGAATCCAGTGGTGGGGTCACACGTTCGGTTCGAGCCCCATTTAGCGACTTAGGAAATCAAAACGCGTCTCGAGTTTTGGCCACCTCCGCCGGTCTTCTGGCCCACTGTGCCTCGGAGCGTGCCGTGCCCACACTGCTGGCTTCACACTTTGGCGGCGTTGTGTTGGCACTGCTGTGCGCGCCGTCACCTGTTCACGCCACAATTATTTAGGCCCGTTAAGTTGCCGCTCCGGCGCCAGTCTTGACAACCGTGGGCGGCGGTTTTATTTTTCAGGAGACTCGATTTAATTTTGGACGGTTGAGGTCTTGGTGAGGTAAGGCGCAGGTAAAAAAAAAAGTTCTTATTTTTCATGCTTTTAAAAAAAAAAGGTAACAGTTTTTTTATCAAAGCATTTTAAAAATACCTAAAACATTTTAGTGCCAAGACAGCGAAGTCGTGAAAACTAGGATCCCTTGGAAAACCAGGGCCCGTTTACTACAGGAGCGGCCGGCCCTATCTCGTTTTTCACGGTTATAAGTTTAGCTTGAATTGACAGAAAATGCTTTCCAAATCATGAAAATCACTCTTTCGAAATGCTTTTCAATTTCGTTATTTGAATTTGAAGAATATTGTTACATCAGAATCATTAGTGATTGATTGAACGAAAATACCATTGACTTTTCATCGATTGAAAGAAACGTTTTGTAGCGCGTTTTTGTGGGTGCGCGGCTTGTAAAACTCGAAACATTTTTCCGAATTTCATTTCCCGGTTGCCGTGCTGTCGCTGTCACTGCGGAGTGGCCACAGCCACCATGGCCTTTCTCCCCGTCCATGGCACTCTAGGCTAGGCCACTCCATTGACTTGCTCGTCTGCATCGGAAGCCTCATAAATCAGGACCGGTGTCGAAGACTGTCGAAGCACCGCGCCAAGTAAGCTGAGCGGCGAGCACCCCAGCCGTCAGGGCGTCTCTCTGTGCGCGTCCGACACACCGCGCAGTCGAGACGTTGGTCACGTTAGTCATGCACGAGTGCGACAAACGCAGCGACCTTTCGAAAAGTGGCGGAGGGCAGTGGGCCGGAGGACCGGTGGAGGCGGTCCAAATTCTAGACGCGTTTTGAGCTCCAGAGTCGCTAAATGGGACTCGAACCGAGCGTGTGACCCCACCAATCGATTACTCTCCAAACGAGGTATCCATTGCTGTGGTTACACGTTCGGTTCGAGTCCCATTTAGCGACTTTGGAGCTCAAAACGCGTGTAGAGTTTTGGCCGCCTCCACCGGTCTTCTGGCCCACTGTGCGGAGGACCTCCAGAAGGGAAGACCAGCAGCTCATCCATAGCGTCCTGCCTCGCCTGTCTCTCTCCCACTCCTGCGGGGCGCTCCACCAGTGCGAGAGAGACTTCCCGCTCCGCAGCCGGAAATGGGCGCGGTAGGCGAAGGTCTCGGAGGACTATCCGGCCATATATTAGGCGTTTGCCTATCCCGCGTCTGCGCTGATGAAATTCACTTGGTGAACCTCGCCGCCCCAAAATGAGACAGGAAAATGCAGGTCAGTCTGCCTCTCTCTCTCTCTCTCTCTCTCTCTCTCTCTCTCTCTCTCTCTCTCTCTCTCTCTCTCTCTCCCTCTCTCTCTTTCCAGACGCAGGGACTTTGGGACGGGTCGACGGGGACAGCAGTGATTTACAACGCTCAGCTTGTGGCGGGCGCGGTGTGGCGGGGCGGGGCGGCGCGGGGCGTGGCGGGGGGCGGGGCGTGGTGTGGCGGCGCGGGCGCGGCGGGCGTCCGCGCTGCACCTCCACGGGCACTCCGGCCGCGCTGGTCGCGGGCCCCGCCCCGGATGAGTGTGTTGGTCGCGTTGTGGCGGGGCGGGGTGTGGTGGGGCGGGGCGGGGCGGGGCGGGGCTCATGAACCGCTCTGCCCACGCGCGCGGAGCGCACGGAGCCCCCTGCCTGCTTGCTTGGACCAGACACCCATAAAGCTACCCTCTTGAGAAACAACAAGTGCACGAGGCGGAGGCTGTCAAGAAGGCCATGATCCGCGCACAGTGAGCTACAAGACCGGTGGAGGCGGCCGAAACTCTAGACGCGTTTTGAGCTCCAGAGTCGCTAAATAGGACTCGAAACGCACGTGTGACCCCACCAATGGATTGCTCTCAGAACGAGGAATCCATTGGTGGGGTCACACGTTCGGTTCGAGCCACATTTAGCTCAAAAGGCTTTCAAAGTTTTGGCCGCCTCCACTCTTCTGGCGTATGGTGGGGAAGGACCATTGACCTTCCTTGGCCCCTATCAGGCTGCTAGCAGTCTTAAAGCATGGGCAACAAGCCACTCTTGCCCTAGGTGTGAGCAGGCAAAAAGTGCAACTTCACCGTTCCCTCAGACAGTGTAGGCAACAAGCCACTCTTGCCCTAGGTGTGAGCAGGCAAAAAGTGCAACTTCACCGTTCCCTCAGACAGGCTCTGGAGCCGCCACTGTCCGCCAAGCGCTTCGTTCCTTCCGTTACCGCCCGTTGAGGCGTGGCGGCTCGCCGGTGTCTCTGCAGACGGAAAGTCGTTTTCGGCGCTCTGTCTCTCTCGCACCCATGTGGACCGCTCCATGAGTGCGAGGGAGAGAAGGAATCAGTCTGATGGGATCGCTTCCGGCCGGTGATGAGTTTTCGGCCAAGTGCGCCGAGTGGCCCACGTGCCTTCAAGGTCGGAGGTCAACGAGGTGCCAATCACGGAGGCACCGCGCCGCGCCCCGCCCCGCCCCCGCCCGCCCCACCCCGCCACGCCCCGCCCGCCCCGCCCCACCCCGCCACGCCCCGCCCCGCCACACCCAGCCACCGTGCAGCGCTAAAACTTTTCCCCAAACGCAGTCCATTCCGTTCGACGGCCACGACCGACTCGGCGCCGCCAACGCACTGCCCCTATTCCACTTGCAGCACAGTGGGCTAGAAGACCGGTGGAGGCGGCCAAAACTCTAGACGCGTTTTGAGCTCCAGAGTCGCTAAATGGGACGCGGGCCGAACGTGTGACCCCACCAATGGATTCCTCGTTCGGAGAGCAGTCCATTGGTGGGGTCACACGTTCGGTTCGAGTCCCATTTAGCGACTCTGGAGCTCAAACCGCGTCCAGGGTTTTGGCCGCCTCCAGCGGTCTTCTGGCCCACTGTGTTCTCCTCGCACAGCCACTCAAATTATGGCCGGACATAATCCCCACCGCATGCTAATGAAGCAGCGCACACTAGATTAGCGGATTTTCGTGGAGCCGATTGCAGAGGCCGCCACGATGACGTCATCGGCCGGCTGAATAGGGACAATCAGCGCATTCATTTTCGATCGGATGACACTCGCGGTCGCGGCCGGGTCGGCAAAGCCATGGCCAAAGCAGAGGCAAAAGCCACGCCACTGCGATGCAGAGTTTGTTTTCGCGAGGCCGCGTCCAATGCACGCACAGTGGGCCAGAAACCGGCGGAGGCGGCCAAAATTCTAGACGCGTGTTGAGCTCCAGAGTCGCTAAATGGGACTCGAACCGACCGTGTGACCCCACAAATGGATTGCTCTCCGGGCGAGGAATCCGTTGGTGGGGTCACACGTTCAGTTCGAGTCCTGTTTAGCGACCCTGGAGCTCAAAACGCGTCTAGAATTTTGGCCGCCTCCGCCGGTTTCTGGCCCACTGTGCAATGTCTCGCCGCCTCTGCCGACTTCCTGCCAGCGGAACACAAACTTTTCCAAAATAAAACGAAAAACAATGTTTGCTCAGAAAAGTGCAGCGTCGATTGGAGGGAATCCTTTCTCCGCTCCCTCTCTCAAAGCCCTCGCGGTTTATTATTTTCGTCACAGAACGGAACGGCGGGAGTAAAAAAATATATAAAGGGGGTCAACTTTGCCGGGGACTGAACGCGCGTCCTCCGGGTCGGAAGTCAGACGCGCTGCCCACTGCGCCACGGCGCAGAGAGATACGCAACTGCATGAAAAACGAGCACGGACCGGGGGCACTCCTGTTGTCTACGTTATTAATGGACCGCGACGCACACACTGACACACACACACACACACACACAAACAGAGAGAGAGAGAGAGAGAGAGAGAGAGAGAGAGAGAGAGAGAGAGAGAGAGAGAGAGAGAGAGAGAGAGAGGGGTAAACTGCTCGTCTCGAGTGATGCGAACGTTGGCAGCCCCTAGACGTGGTCGGTGGCAGCATTAGCAGGGCTGCCAACACACTGGCGGATGGACCAGGAAAACAAGGGCAAACCCCGCGGCGTGGTGCGGCATTGCACAGTGAACCTTACACACACGTTCGGTTCGAGTCCCATTTAGCGACTCTGGAGCTCAAAACGCGTCTAGAGTTTTGGCCGCCTCCACCGGTCTTCTGGCCCACTGTGATGGTGTCACTAGCCACATCCAGCATCAGTTTCCGTGTTTCATTTTTCCGTTAAGTGTGACATCTTCGCTTCGGGAAGCCGTTTTCGACGATGCCGGCCTGCGCCACGCCGCGCGCGCACCCCGAGCGCACATTATGTGAAAACTTTGTTGCAGCCTGCAGCTTCTTAATAACAGGCCCAGCCCCACAGTGGGCCAGAAGACCGGTGGAGGCGGCCAAAACCCTAGACGCGTTTTCGAGGGGTCGACAACTCCCAAATTACCTCGTACGCAGAGCTTATATTACCTCTATATTACCTTATATTACCGTATATTACCGTATATACCCTATATTACCGTATATTACCTCTATATTACCACTATATTACCACTATGTTACCACATATTTCTGTGATTTGCTTGTTTCTAACCTAAACTAACGTCAAACTTGCCGTACTGAACCTTGGTATCAAGGTGTTAAAGCTATTAGGCTTCTCCTTGCGACAGGAAGAAATTCGGATTTGATGTCCGTGTTCAATCTGACATGAAGCTACGCGCCATACTTTTGTCAGATAGGTTGCATCGGGTTGCATACCTTTTATCTGACAGGGGGCGCTGTCATGAAACGAGGGTAAGGTCTGCATAATACCAAAATTCTAGCCAGAACTCCTGATTTTAGCCTTAGTCAAGGATACTGTGTCACGTTCTCATCTTCTTTTATCATATATTACCGTTGTTTTATTTCCGTATATTACCTTATATTACCCTATATTACTTATATTACCGGTAATATATACTACCTCGTACACGGCTCGAGGTAGTTGTCGACCCCTCGCGCGTTTTGAGCTACAGAGTTGCTAAATGGGACTAGAACCCAATGTGTGACCCCACCAATGGATTGCTCTCCGAACGAGGAATCCATTGGTGGGGTCACACGTTAGGTCCGAGTCCGGTTTAGCGACTCCGGGGCTCGAAACGCGTCTAGAGTTCTGGCCGCCTCCACCGGTCTTCTGGCCCACTGTGCCTGGCCCCACCACGCGGCCCAACGAGGAGGCAAGCGCTCGCCTTCCCAAACAAAGTGACAAACTTTGGGCCGACTATGTCGGATTCAATTGCCGACTGTCGGCCAGAAAAATGGTGAACCAGCCGCGCCGCCGTTTCGACTTGGCAGCGATTCAACTGCCGCTGTTTGCGTCCGAGGAGATCCCTCCCGACGCGCGAGCAGAACCGCTTAGCGCCAGACGCTCGGAAGGTGTGTCACAAAGTCGCAGACCGATGCACAGTGGGCCAGAAGACCGGTGGAGGCGGCCAGAACTCTAGACGCGACGAGGAATCCAGTGGTGGGGTCACTCGTCCGGTTCGAGTCCCATTTAGCGACTTTGGAGCTCAAAACGCGTCTAGAGTTTCGGCCGCCTCCACCGGTCTTCTGGCCCTCAGGTGAAGTCATGCACCATTTCGGGGCATTGGCTCCGAGGCGCGAAGTCTCAGGGTCAGCCCCCGTGTCCCGACGCACACACTGCAAGGGCCCTCCCTGCACTGTAAAGGAGTGCGACGACACGCACCTGCCACGTCGCTAATTAGAGAGACAGAGACAGACGACGCATCGGAAGCAGACGCCGCCGCGCCTCATGCGCAGTGTACTAGTAGTTACGGCCAATTAGGAAAAACAAGGCGCAATAATGACCTCGTTTTATCCGAGATTCGGGGAGCCATTTCCACTGACGTGGACTATGCCTGTGTGTGTGTGTAGGTGTGTGTGCGTGCGCGCGCGCGCGCGCGCGTGTGTGTGTGTGTGTGTGTGTGGAGCGGCAAGAGACGCGTGTGCATAAACCGTCAGTCATACGCACGCACACACAGAACACGAGCCACTGTTTCGTGGATTAATTGGGACACACCAACACTCTAGAAACTGAAGAGAGTGCATGGCATGCTCCTCCTAGGAGTCAACCACAAAGCACACTCTTCCCAAGAGCATGCTTGCAAGCACACTCTTCCCAAGAGCATGCTTGCAAGCACACTCTTCCCAGGAGCATGCTTTCAAGCACTCTCCTTGCTTGCAAGCATGCTCCCAGGAAGAGCGTGCTTGTCAAGCATGCTCCTGGGAAGAGTGTGCTTGCCAAGCATGCTCCTGGGAAGAGTGTGCTTGCAAGCATGCTCTTGGTAAGAGTGTGCTTTGTGGTTGACTCCTAGGAGGAGCATGCCATGCACTCTCTTCAGTTTCTAGAGCAGGCGAGGGGGTAAACACTTCAAGAAATCGTGTACAGACTACTCGGTATTACGCTGTATTACGGTGTATTACACGTGTATTACGGCCTTAAAATGCCAAAATTTGGCTTATTTGATCCAAAAACGGTATTACGATCTCGTGTATTACGCGTAATACACGGTTTTGGTGTACAGGGTATTACGCGAGTGGTTACCCCCTCGCCAACAGGTCCCTAGCAGGTCCCCCCCTGTTCTCGCGAACGCCTGAGGGTTCCCCCAGGCCCTGTGGACATGTGGGTCTGTGAGTGAAGCGCCCTCATGTCCAGCGAAGGGACCGCAGGGCGACCGGGGCAAATCTTGGGTCCTCCATTGTTTTCAAAGCGCTCGTGCCGCCAAACCACCCGTCCCATGCACAGTGGGTCAGAAGACCGGTGGAGGCGGCCAAAACTCCAGACGCGTTTTGAGCTCCAGAGTCGCTAAACAGGACTCGAACCGAACGTGTGACACCCACTAATGGATTCCTCGTTCGGAGAGTAATCCATTGGTGGGGTCACAAGTCCGGTTCAGGTCCCATTTAGCGACTGTGGAGCTGAAAACGCGTGTAGAGTTTTAGCCGCCTATGTCGGTCCTTCTGGCCCACTGTGCGTCCTGCGGTCGCAATACCGACACAGTATTCCCCGTCTTCTCCTGACTCGGGGGCATCCAATCCAGTTGATAGTGAATACTACATCTTCTGAGAGGAGCAGTTCGTCGTTGGAAGTGTATAAACGACCAAATCATGGCCAAAACTTTGTCGTGTTTTTAAATTTACTGGGAGTCTCTCAGGCAAGTAGCAAGGAAAGTGAAGTGAGGCATGAAATGTCAAATCCGTGGCTTTCATTATTATTATTTTTTAAGTGACTTCGGCAGAAAAGACCTTGGAACGACCGGGGAGAAGGTTCAATGAGCTTTATATCAATTTAGGCCTTGCTGTTGGCGTGTCAAAGAGCCCGTGTGGTGGCAGCCCTGTTTCCATGTGCCTCCCCCTCTCTCTCTCTCTTTCTTTCTCTCTCTCTCTCTCTCTCTCTCTCTCTCTCTCTCTCTCTCTCTCTCTCTCTCTCTCTCTCTCTCACGAGGAATGGATGCTAACGGCCGCACTGGACGTCGTACGGTCCGTTTTGCCCCCACGTCCAATATTGTCCAGTGAATGAAAATGGAACTGCTGGCACTACTGCAGCGTGCCAGCGTCACTTTGTCTCTCTCTTGCACCCTTCCGCAGGACGCTCCGTGAGTGCGAGAGAGACAGGCTGACAAGCTCCGAAATCAGTCTGCCTGGAGGCTCCAGCCAGGCTCCAGGATTTGTCCAGGCCGTTTCGGCACCGAGCGCATCGTCACACACTAACACACACACACACACACACACACACACACACGTTTTAAAAAAGCCCCCTAAATTTTCACAGTGCTGCGCGAACGCTCTCAGCGTGAACTAAATTGTTAGCCGCGGAAGGGAAAAAAAAAGATAAAAAATAAAACAAAAAGAAACTTGTCACCAGGTCTGATGGCCGCGCCTCCGAAGGACAAAGGCGTAATTAAGGAAACTTTCTCCGGCGTCTCTCTTTCCTCATTGACGTCATTTTAAAGGAGTATAAGTGCAATCAACTAATATCGATCCTTTTTTTTTGAAAACTTGGGGGCCACGCCATTCAAAGAGGCCGCCTCGTCGCTGATTGGCTGCCAACAACAACAACAAAAATAACAACCTCAACTAACTAAAACGACAACCGTTGCATGCTGCTGCGCGCCGCGGCTGACTTGCCCTTATACGGAGCAGCGGGTTCGAATCCAGACCGCGTTCCAAAGCCAGTCTAGAAACAAACATTCCGTGATCGTGCCGTCTTCTTCGCTTTTTCTGCTCAAATCAGCGTTGCCACGTTAGTAAGCTACAATTCCCATAATGCACCAGAAGACCAGTTTCTATAGACGCGTTTTGAGCTCCAGAGTCGCTCAACAATACTCGAATCAAACGTGTGACCCCACCAATGGATTGCTCTCCAAACGAGGAATCCATTGGTGGGGTCACACGTTCGGTTCGAGTCCCATTTAGTGACCTTTGAGCCCGAAACGCGTCTAGAATTTGGGCCGCCTGCTCAGGACTTATGGCACACTGTGCGTCAAGCCAGCTCCGGGTTGCGGCAGAGCCTGACAACGCGTCGCACTCTAGAGCAATCTTAAGAATTTTCGCCTTGCTGAATACAATCCAAGAATAAATGCAACACTTTTAAAATGTATTTTTAAAAATGTACACGTCAAAGTTAATTTGTTTCCCATTTCCCCCAAAACACGAATTCGCCCGCACCGCTCGCGAATGGTGCAACAAAGTGGCGGCAAGTTGGCCGATTGAAATTCCTCGCCGAGGGGAATCTCGGAGACACTGCCGTCCCGGAGTCAGAGAGAGAGAGAGTGAGAGAGAGAGAGAGAGAGAGAGAGAGAGAGAGAGAGAGAGAGAGAGAGGAGAGAGAGAGAGAGAGAGGGGGGAGGGTGCTGCCGCTGGACAGCGAGAAAAAGATTAAATCGGCGGAAATGGAAAAAAAATGAGGAGGGCGAGAGTCGCACACTTCGCACAGTGGCACGGCGATCGTGTTTTCAGCTACTAGCTCGATTGCATGCATGCTGCGTAGTTAGGGGCCATCGCCTGGCCGCACAGGTAGCTGCGAGTGTGTGTGTGTGTGTGTGTGTGAGAGAGAGAGAGAGAGAGAGAGAGAGAGAGAGAGAGAGAGAGAGAGAGAGAGACAGAGAAACAGAGAAAAGAGAGAGAGACTAAACACCACGTGGTCTTGCAGGGCTGCAGGCCACCATGCTAATGAGCTGGCCCAGAGCAGGCCCTGCCCTTTTCCACCCTTTATCAAATTCGCCGCCCGCAAAAAAAGAAGAAATGTTTGCCTTTTTCCCACTCCGTTGTCAGCGAGATTCGTATTGCCACTGACGACCGCACACATCCGTGCTCGCAGTGCGGTTATGCTGCGTTCGCTGGGCGACTGGCGGGGTGACCGTGTGCTGGGTCTCGGGTTCGTTTCCTCGTGCTGCCCTGTCCTTGGTTCAATTTTTAGCAGATGATACGTTTATGTACACATCCAGACGCAGAAATAGAAACCGAAGCTAAAATTATTAAGGCTTGTTGTTTCAACCTTTATTTTTGTTCCCTCTTCTTCCTTCCAAGGGCCCTCCCGTCCTCCCGGAAAATCGAGAAAAGATTTACATCATCACCAGGCGGACCATATCTCAACGGCCATTGGACACCGCCCGGTTCCCTTCTTTCAGCACGTCCTCGGCCGCGGCTAAAATAAGCGGGATCATGACGCTTTCGTTCCGATTGTTTATGTGCCGCCAATACCACTACACTGTGAAAATTCGTCGCCACTTTCTGAGAGAGGAAATTTTCATTTCTTTCAAATAATGACAATCTCATCAGAAATCGATGACATCTTCATCAAAAGCTCCTACTACTGATTTCGTGGGCGTGACAACAATGCCATCAATTGTTTTATCACATTAAAAGTAAAGGGAACATTTGCTTCATAACTCAAAAATACAGGGACTTTAAATTGCTTCGAATATTTTAAAAATTCATATAACAAATTTTACTTTTATAAACGGGGAAATAGTTTGTAATTTTACAAAGGATTTTCTTCGTAATTACGACGCTTTACAGAGTTTTTATCAGATACCTTCTTTTTAAGGCAAAATTTGCCTTGAAATTTTTCAAATGAGTGTACGCGTACGCAATACCATTTTTTCTTTGCTACACTGCGATCCGTCCGGTGCGGCCGCTTTTCCGCTAAACAAGAGCTGAAAGGGAAGTCGACCGCGGAGCAATTTTGACGCCGACAGGCTTAGCTTAGCCTGGCGAGCTTCGCGCGCCGAGGTACACAAAAAGCCAAAACCTATCTCGCGGAGCCGGCGGCCCTTCCCCTCAGCCTGACACACTCGAAGGAGGAAGGAAGGAGGAAGTCCAAAAGCCGCGAGCGAGCAAACAGCTGGCGACGAGTACAGTCCGGGTCGCAAGCATCCGCAGGCATCACAGTGGGCCAGAAGACCGGCGGAGGCGGCCAAACTCAAGACGCGTTTTGAGCTCCAGAGTCACTAAATGGGACTCGAACCGAAAGTGTGACCCCACCAATGGATTGCTCTCCGAACGAGGAATCCATTGGTGGGGTCACACGTTCGGTTCGAGTCCCATTTAGCGACTCTGGAGCTCAAAACGCGTCTAGAGTTCTGGCCGGCGGCGCCGGTCTTCTGGCCCACTGTGCCTCGTCATGTTAGCGACCCAGCCGAGACAGCGCCGCACTCGCGTCACAGCTAGTACACTAACCAACGGTGCGTTGCTCTGTCTCTCTCGCTGTGTCGGAACGCCCCGCAAGTGCGAGAGAGACACAGCCGCCGAGGTGCCCGACAACCGCGTCAATTCGCTCCTGAGAGGCGAGAAAAATTAGACAGGATCAAAACAGGCCGAGGAAGCGACGCGATGCGATTCGGCACGGCTCCATATCCGATTATGACGAGTAATTACAGGCGGAGCACAGTGGGCCAGAAGACCGGTGGGGGCGGTCAAAACTCCGGACGCGTTTCTAGCTCCAGAGTCGCTGAATGGGACTCGAACCGAACGTGTGACCCCACCAATGGATTGCTCTCCGGAACGAGGAATCCATTGGTGGGGTCACACGTTCGGTTCGAGCCCTATTTAGCGACTCTGGTGCTCAAAACGCGTCTAGACTTTTTGCCGCCTGCACCGGCCTTCTGGCCCACTGTGCCTCTGCATTTTGACAGTGTAGGCCGAGCTGAGTGCAGCTGATGCGACCGAGTTAAAGGCCGAACCTGATACTCCCACGTGGTGCCAAGAACGCCGCGGCACCGCGCGTGCAGCACAGCCAGCACAGCCAGCGCAGCGGCAACATCGCGTCGTCTGCTGCTGAATGCAGTTCAACGTCATGCACGGCCAAAAACGCGCCCAGAAAAAAAATCGTTCAAAAAATTTCGGAGAATTTACAAAGTGCCGTGAGGGGCACTATGAAATTAATATAATCACGATTCTCGTGAAACTTCAAGGCTACTTCGTGCCTGAAAATCGAAACGCGATTCATTTTGCTGTCTTATCCAGGCTCTGACCACATTGTTAATCAATGACCCATTCGTCGATTTAGCTTTGATCGATTCGATCGAAGCCTTTTTTAACTGTGCGCCCATAAAAGCGTTGTTAATATTTTCTCCGAGGGCACGCATTAGTGTCCACTCCTTTATGCCCCCGAGCCAGTCGTTGGCACCTCCAACGACGCCGTCGTTCGAACGTCGCTAGCGGAGCTCCGACGCACAATAGCCGTCGCTCTGTCTCTCTCGCACCCGCAGGGCGTGCCCCACGAGAGAGAGAGAGAGAGAGAGAGAGAGAGAGAGAGAGAGAGAGAGAGAGAGAGAGAGAGAGAGAGAGAGAGAGAGAGTCATCGCGGTGCTGAGCGTGCATACTGGTGGCCCCGGGGTGGCCACAAGCAAGCCGCGAGCAGATTCAAATAGGCACTGCCTCGAAGCTGCAGCCCAACCGTGCAGTAAAACCGCCGTGCTGGTGTCGTTTTTGAAACGTGCGTACACCCGAAAAAAAAGGACGCACTCTGAGACACAACGGGAAATAATGCCAAAGAATCCAAAGAACGGCACTGCGTGTGATGAATACTCAATCAGACAACGATTTAAGGGATAATTTCAAATTCTGGATTATCAGCCGAGCAATTTTCCTTTTCGTCAGGGGAACGAAAGAGCCAGCGCGTTTTACCCTAAGCCCAGTGTTCCATAAAACCGGTGGAGGCGGTCAAAATCCCGGACGCGTTTTAAGCTCCCGAGTCGCCAGGGACTCAAACCGAACGCGTGACCCCACCAATGGGTTGCTCTCAAACCGAGGAATCTATTGGTGGGATCACACGTCCGGTTCGAGTCCCATTTAGCGAATCTGGAGCTCCAAACGCGTCTAGAGTTTTGACCGCCTCCACCGGTCTTCTGGCCCACTGTATGTCACCCTCTTGCAGGTCGCAGGCTTGCGTGCGTTAGCGTGCTGGACAGTCATGGGACAGTGTAGGAAGGTGGGCGGGCCGGCTTCTCCCCCCCCCCTTTCCCCTTTTCCCGCCAGGTACCGCCAGGGTACTACCCGCTGGGTACCGGCCGGCCGACGTCCCACGCGTCCAGCGGACTGATTCCGAGTGTGGGGCCTCTCTCTCTCTCTCTCTCTCTCTCTCTCTCTCTCTCTCTCTCTCTCTCTCTCTCTCTCTCGCACCTACGGGCCGCCCCGTAAGGGTGCGAGAGAGACAGAGCGACGCAGCACGGTCCCGGAGTGGCAGCGTCCAGCCGACGCGTCCAACGCCCACGGCACGTCGGGACGCCGGTAGCGTAGGACTGCGTAGGACGAGGCGTGCCTGCAGCGGCCTGCAGTCCTCGCCGCGTCGCCTGCACTGGAAAGCCAAGGCATTTCCTGGCGGGAACGCAGTGGGCCAGAAGACCGGCGGAGGCGGCCAAAACTCTAGACGCGTTTTGAGCTCCAGAGTCGCTG